>NC_065920.1:54643720-54776205 GCF_024586455.1 Bactrocera neohumeralis | reverse complement strand
TGATGGCATTGACTAATGTGGTTTGCCGGTACATTTTTGAGTTAAACGAGGTATTATACTATGACAAAAAAAAAAAAACAATTATTTAGTATTTTAAATAGTAAGCCTCAGTATATACATACATATGTATATAATATGAGCTTCGTAAGAATGGAATCCATCTTATCTTTTTAAACGTTCTGCTACTGTCGTAAATAAATCTGTGCATTTTACGAGTAAGCTAGTAGCTGGGTGAAATCCAGACCCTCATCTTCTTCCGAAGGGAATCTTAATGACTTTTCTTACAAATAAATACTGTTGTATCTCTTATCCGTCTTTTCTTGTTAAAACTGGCGCTTTGAACGCTGAGTACGAATCATAAATCGAGAATAAAGCGCTCAAATAGTCACGATTATCTGTTTGTGTTTGTATATAATTTTGATTTCAAATTAGTGAGTAAAAGCATGAACCTTTAGATGGCACTAAAGTCGAATAAATTTCACATCCATGAAAATTCTTTCACTGCACAGCAACTCTTTTTTTTTCTCTTTCTTCGTACATTATTCCAAGTCCTATAATATTGGCTTATATTATATTGCTGCTTGAGCGGTCACTAAAGGTGCCGGAAAGCATACAATACAATGAACTGTGGCCGCATTCATATAGCGCCTTTGCACTGCACGAATTCAAACGTTTGAAGAACTTTCGGTACAAGATGAGCCTAAGCTTTTGTATCCTTATACCAACAAATCGCTTTGAATAACAGTCAAGAGCTTTCATCAATGGTCAATTGCAATGAGCCGCTTCTTAGTCATTACTGTTTCACTTCAGTGAAATAAACAAAATTACCAACTAAAACACGATTTAAGGGCTCTGGTTCTGCTAAGCATGCGATTGGACTATTTATTATTAACATATTTATTTGTGAGTGAAGTAGTATTATATAAGTTGCAGTAGTCAAATGGAAATGACTTCACTTACTGAATAAGTGTGGATTAATGGTTAAAAATTGAGCATCAGTTATTTAATAACAAAATGTTTCAACATTTTAATAATAGATTCAGTAGAGGGGAAATGAAAGACAAAACCATTTGAAGAGACAAAACTTTATTCTTATGACTATAAATCAAAAAGATGACTTACTAGCAGTTTAAAGCATTTGTTTGAAAAACTGTTGGCTCTTTAGCATTTGGAGAAAGCTACTTGAGCTTTTCTAAACTTACCTCTTATTTTAGCTAGAGCATAAACTTTTCAAGCTTTCGAGCTTTTAAATCTCTATAGTAAAGATGTAAGTGTGCTCGATATGCAGTCTGAGTGAAGCAGAAAAGACATTAAGGACTTTTATATAAATTATTAATTTAAACTCTAATTCATAACAAATTATATTCATATGCGACCCAAAAACATGACATGTTTTTTTTATTATGGAAATCATTTTAAGAAATTATATATTCTCTATTTTGATCCAATAACTTCTGCCATCTTTAAGACAAGAAAAACTAGTCCAAGCGGTATTTGACATTCTGATTTGAGGTGAAGATTCACCCATCTAAAAACATTTGCAGAGACCGGAATAAGCAATAGTTCGAAGATGCCAAGTTTGCAAAATATGGTGGGTGTGATATCACATCCAATATAAGCTGAAAAACCTTTTGACGAATCATCACACTTGTAAGTAGTTTCGCATTATTCCGATGGAACACTACACCTTTTATATTGACCGATTCAAAAACCTTCTGTTGGCGTGCATCACCCAAAATTGTCCAGCTGATCCCAATATATTGCAGAATTAGTCGCTATATTGTCGCATATTATATTGTATATTTATGTATATGATTCTTAATATATGAAATTCCACCAAACAAACAATGTGACCCTTGTTTGGTGACTGTGGCCCTTCGAAATGATTTGAGATGGTTCATTCTTTTTTAAACCATGACCTCTTGTACTTTACTTTCTTGTAAAAAACCTACTTTTAGTCTTCATTAACAGTTCGATTAAAAAATGGATCACGTCTTCGACATCTGATAGGCCTATCACAGTAGTTAATGCGACGAAGCGAATTTCGTTCTGTAAAAAGATGAGAAACCCACAAATTTAATTTTGCAGCAATACCTAGAGTTGATATTCGACGATTTGCATGTTTTATTTACAACGACTTTAAGAGTTCTTCCAGGACATGTTGCGTTCTCGAGATCAAAATTGCCGAAACTAAATATTGCAAACCAATTTTCCGTACATATCATGCAATTTTGGTCCTGCTTGAAATATATTTTTACACTTTTGATAGTAAAATAGTAAAGTATGTCGAAAATTCTGTTTTCGATATTTCATTTAAAAAGGGCACCAAAAAATAACTATTATACAAAACTCAAAATATTTTTTTATCTTTTACAAACAAGTTGTTCAAATATATAACGGTAAAACAGGTAAGTGTGAAGTTGGCTGCGAAAAAATTCAAGAAGATCGGCTTTTGTCATCAAACAAAATTACTTAGTGAACTACTCAATATATGTATGTATGTAGGCTTGCTTGATACTGAACGTTGCATGTCAATTCTGGAAAAGAGAAGAAGTAATCTACTAGTCTCTGCGTTTTAGATTTTAATAACGTGTTATTATTTTTGTTTGTCAAACCTAAATTTTTCAGCAATTAAAAGTTTACTTACCAGTTATTACCTTTAATAGAAACTCATTATTATTTTCAAAAATATTATTATACTACTCTTTTTCTAGTAACGATTCAGTACAAAAATGAATACATATTTTATTAATAAACAGTACAAACAGTACATTTCATACAGTCTTGCATATATTTCGAGTTAAAATAAATTGGCTGGTTTCAGTAGTAATCTCGGCATATTCCTCTTGTTCCAGCCAATATTGAAAGCATTCTCTTTACAACTCTTTTTATGTTAATCTTCTTCCTTGCAATATTATTTCAAAAAACCTTTTATGTTATTCTGTGGAAAAAATTTAAGCATTCAGAATATTTAATTTTCAAATCCATTCTAAACATTTTCCAATAATATCTCACTGGTATATACTAGTATTTAAGCTCCTTTTAAAATTTACCATTTCAAACGGTGGTACTGGTTTTCAACTCCTTTGTGTTTATGTTATATCTATGTATGTGATGCCATTTGGGAGAATTCACCACGATACAAATATGACAGTTGTATCTCCAAATCGTATATTGGCCACAGAATGGGAATAAAATATTTCTCCACGTATTATTATAAATGCACCATAGTTTTCCTCTTATTTTCTTACTACTTGTATTTATACTTCATATCTTCCAAGGCATCTTTGGTTTAACTTCTCATATGTATACTTCCAGAGATACAATAGCTGAAGTTGTCGCATTTTGATATCCTGCTACTGTAATGCTGAATACTCTCGTTTCTATTTTATATCAAGTAATAAGTCGATTTTCGCAGACGTTCGGGCCATATAAACAACATGTATAATTCTTGAAGGAGAAACGCCCAGCAAACTGCATTAAGATGTGAATTATGATTGGAAGAGAAGGCGCTTGAAGAATCTACTGAAGGTGAAACCAGTTGGTCAGCTGGTTTTGTGCCGCAGAGTACATTATACGTCATTTCGGGTTTACAAGGTAAGGCTAAAAAGAAAGAAATACAAAGTTTGTTTTTCAAAGAAGAGCTAAGCAAAAATGAGTTCATTATGCTATACATATATTCATGTGGACAAAAATAATTAAAATTTTTCGCGAAAACCTATTCCTCGCAATATTTTTTTTCTAGGTTGCTATAATTGTCAGTGACATCTGTTCCAAAAGTCGCAACAAAATAATTATTAGCGTCTGGTATCCGCTTGTTTTTCTGAAGTGCACTCTGTGATTTTTACGGTAAGTGAAATTATTCAAGAAAGGAATTCCATTCAATTTTGTGAGCAATATTATAAAAAATAAAATTCTACAAAAATTTTATAATTTCTTGATATATTATTGCAATATATTGTGTTGGAGTCTTGTGAAGAGAGTGAACAAGTGCACATGTGGATTAGAAAAGCTAAATTGACTTCTTATTATTTTTGAGAATAAATAAAATAAAACTCTATTCATAAAACTTTATTAATTAAATCGACCACGTGAATACATAAATGAGTGACCAGTGCTCACCTTTCGAGCAAGGTCACTCGATGAAGAGAACAACATTAATTAATAATGAGTCAAGGACTCTTTTAACAGAAACAACAAACCTAAATGTTGAGTTATTAAATAATTCCACAAATATGACAACTTTGAGCATGCAAAATGTCAGTTCTGCTAATGAATTGAGAAATGAAAGTGATAATACAATGCAATGGCAAACTGTGACTAATAAAAGACCTCAATCAGGCTCTCGCACTATTGATCAAAAACGGACAAAAACAAACAACTATACAAACTTAGCGGATAGCTATAACTCTATTCCAACAACTCAACTCAACAACAATAACATCAGCAGCTATTCCAACAGCACGAACATGTTTGCCGGGCTACAAGACGAATCGGATAGCAATAACATAATGGATCAAAACATAGAAGAGAATACACCAAAACCACCACCAATTATTGTGCCAAATATTAGTGATATTAGCGGTATGATTAAGTATTTCGAAACTATTATTAATAAATCTGAATTTAGTTATAAAGCTTTGCGAGACGGCCAAATTCGAGTAATGGTAAAATCTATAGGGTCATACAGATCTCTGGTAAAAGATATGAAAGAAAAAGAAATTAACTACCATACGTACCAGCTTAAACAAGAGCGTGCGTATAGAATTGTTTTAAAAACTTACATTTCTCTACTCCAGTAGATGACATAAAAGAAGAAATAGAAGCGTTGGGTTTTAAGGTTAGGAACGTTAGCAATATACGAAGTAGATTTACGAATATGCCTTTATGCATGCATTTTGTCGACTTAGAACCAAGCAATGACAATAAAAATATCTTTAATTTAAAATATCTTGGTAACGCTATTGTTAAGGTTGACCCTCCAAAAAAGGTAAATGATGTTGTACAATGCCATCGCTGTCAAGAGTTTGGGCATACCAAATCATATTGTACAAAATCGTACAGGTGTGTGAAGTGTGGTCTGGACCATCCAACAGCTGAATGCGTTAAAAGTAAAGATACGCCTGCCAAATGCATTAATTGTTTACAAAGCCATCCAGCAAATTACAAGGGATGCAAGGTGTACCAAAACCTTGCCAAAAAATCGAATATGACTGATAAAAGAAACAATTTCCCATCATATTCCCATGCCTCTCATAAATTCCCCCAACTGAATAATTATAAACAAACAGAAAATGTGTATGCCAATCCAAATATATCATATGCCCAATGTGTTCAAAGTAATTTAAATTCAGAAAACAACGTTCTTGAAAAAATTGAAACCTTATTTTCTAAACAGCTTGAGCTTACTCAAAGTTTGTTTAAAATGATGTCCACTCTTTTGGATAAACTATGCAAGTAGGTCTCCGAATAGCTATTTGGAACGCCAATGGTCTGACTAATCATACCGAGGAAGTAAAATTATTCCTAAATACAAACAATATAGACATTTTCTTGGTGTCTGAAACCCATTTCACAACTAAATCGTACTTCAAAATCATCGGTTATGATCTTATATGTGCAAACCATCCGCGCAACAGAGCCCATGGGGGTTCCGCCATTTTAATCAAATCCAGAATCAAATATGAATGTCTGGAAGAAGTTAGAGAACAATATCTACAAGCAGCAGGAGTTAAAGTTAAATGTGACAACCATGAGTTACCAATATACTCTGTATACTTTCCTCCAAGATTTAACCTTAAAACAGACCAATACGTTGATATTTTTAGACAGTTTGGTTCAAAATTTTTGGCAGGTGGGGACTTCAATGCAAAGCACCCTTGGTGGGGCTCTAGGATCATAAATCCTAAGGGCAGAGAACTCGAAAAATGTATTACCCAAAGAAATTTTTCCATTTTATCAACAGGCACTCCAACATATTGGCCAAGCGACCCAAGAAAAAATCCGGATCTTCTCGATTTTGTGATATACTCTGGTTTACCCAGACATAAGTTAAACATTCAAGACAGTAATGAACTAAGTTCAGATCACTCGCCTTTAATTGTTTCATATAATGAAAATGTTTACCAGACTTCCAAAAAATATAAGATCCTTACCCCGAAAACCGATCTCAAATCCTTCCAATATTGGATCGATAAACATATTGACCTTAACGTGCCCTTAGAAAATGGTGGTGAATTGGATTCAGCGGTAGAATCGTTTACAAACCTGGTTCATGAGGCCGCATATCTATCTAGCCCGATAAGAAACCAGCCGACTTTTACTGATCATTTACAGGTTCCTGCTGAAGTGTTGGGTCTTATTAAAGAAAAAAGAAGATTAAGAAAAGCCTGGCAGCTAAATAGATACCCAGCTGAAAAGAGAGCACTTAATAAAGCAACCAAGCTACTAAAATTAAAGCTATCTGAACTGAAGAATGAATCCTTCAGTTTGTTTATTAAAAGCCTTGAACCCGCTAAAAACGATGAGCACAGACTCTGGAAAGCTACCAAGTATCTTAAACGACCAACCAAACGAAACGCAACAGTTAGGGACTCAAATGGGGTATTTTGCAGGAGTGATGAAGCCAAAACAGAGGCCTTTGCTAAACACCTCTACCAAATTTTTCAACCTAATTCCTTAGGTACTAGTAGTGATGAAACTGAGATTCTAAATTTTTTAGAATCTCCGTGTCAAATGGACCTCCCCATTAGCAAGATATCAAATAGCGAAGTTGCTATGGAAGTACGTAGATTAAATAATAGTAAAACACCCGGCTACGACTATATTGATAGCAAAGTTGTTAAAATTCTTCCGGAAAAAGCTATCGAGTTTCTCACATTAATATATAATGCTATTTTAAATATAAATCATTACCCCACACAATGGAAATGTGCCACTGTGGTCATGGTCCCAAAACCAAATAAGCCTGAAAGCTGTCTTACGTCATATCGTCCTATTAGCTTACTGGTAACATTTTCGAAAATATTCGAAAGAATATTTTTGCAAAGAATGTTACCAGTAATTGAGGATCAAAATATCTTACCTGAACATCAGTTTGGGTTCAGAATAGGACACGGTACGCCAGAGCAATGCCATAGGGTGGCACAAATGCGCTGGAAGAAAAAAAATACTGTTCTGCAGCCTTCTTAGACGTTCAACAAGCTTTTGACAGGGTATGGCATCCAGGACTCCTCTTCAAAATAAAAAGGCTAATGCCAGCACATTACTATTTAGTGCTTAAATCTTATTTAAGTGACAGACACTTTTATGTAAGGCACCGAGATGCCTCATCAGAAATCTACAGCATTAATGCTGGTGTACCGCAGGGTAGTGTTTTGGGTCCAGTCCTATACACAATATTTACATCAGATATGCCCACATTACGAGAAATAGAGGTAGCAACTTTTGCTGATGACACAGCGTTTATCGCTTCTAGTGGTACCCCTATAGAAGCTTCGTCTCTACTTCAAAACCAACTGAATATGCTGGAAGTTTGGCTCAACAAATGGAAAATAAAGGTTAACTCTGAAAAGTCTACACATGTCACATTTGCATTAAGAAAAGAGGAGTGTCCTGCTGTATTTTTAAATAATAAGCAGATTCCTACTAGGGATAAAGTTAAATATTTAGGGATGCATCTAGATCGACGTCTTACATGGAAAAGTCATATTCAGGCTAAACAGCAGCAATTAAAAATCAAAACTAAACGCATGTACTGGTTGCTCGGTCGAAAGTCTCAACTTAGCATAGAAAATAAAATACGGCTCTACAAAGCTATCCTCAAACCCATATGGACATACGGCATTCAGCTTTGGGGTACTGCCAGTAAGTCCAATGTGGAGATTTTGCAACGTTATCAATCAAAAACATTGCGGTCACTTATTAACGCCCCATGGTTTGTTACCAATGAAGCTATCCATAACGACCTAGGTATTCCCTTTATAAAAAATGAGATCCCTAAATATAGTGCTAGATATCTTGCACGTCTCTCAAACCATATAAACCCAATTGCTGTTTGTCTGTTAGATACAACTTATGAAACTATACGGCTAAAACGTTCTCATATCTTAGATTTACCATTTCTCTAAAACTTTCTTAGATTTAAGTCTGGCAAAAAAAAAAAAAAAAAAAAAAAAAAATGAATTTTTGATGGATGTATTTAATAACCTAAGTTAATTATATTTTACTTATGTATATGTAATAAATTAAGTAATCCTTTATGTAGATTTGCTCAAGGACAAATCTACCTCTGCCATTACCTACTAGACCTAATTTACTGAATATCTTAATGTAGATAGATTGTAAATAAAGAAAGTTAAATAATAATTTTGTGAGCGGAATAAAATTTCTGGTGTCGAAACGTTCAGAATGTTGGAAAAGGCTTCAGTAATAATTATTTGTGGCGAGCAAGAGTTTTAATTGATATACATTTTTCAAAGATCCAAGACCCACGGTTGACTGCGGGACGGCCATCAACATCAACTGATGATCAACACGTTAATAAAATAAAAAATAGGTGCTTGAGAATCAACGATTAATAGTCAGAGATTTTACTGGCATCATTGGAATATCGGGAGGATAAGTGAAAACATTTTGAAAGATCATTTGGCGAACCGAAGTCGAAAAAACCATTTCAAAACAGATCAAGGTTATGTTGAGAGCTTTCTTCTATTTTCAAAGTGTACTACACTCCGAATTCCTTCCGACTGGCCAAACTATCAACAAGGAAGGTTGAGGTTATTCGTAAAAGGAAGCTGGAATTATGAGCCGACAACTCTTGTTTTTTGTACCGCGATCATGAACCGCCACATTGCGCCACAATGGTTCTTGCCGCAATGAACAGGAAGTGCGGCGACGCTGCAATAGTTAAAGCTTTCATCACTAAGCGACGAAGGATTGCCAGCGAACTGCCATCTAATCCAGCAAGCAGAGTAACAAAAAAGTGTAGAAAATGAACGCAAAAGAACTATACGCAGAATATTCAACTATGAACAAATGTGCAAATTGGAATGCAAACGAATATATACATATGTAGATTTATGGCAGCATGTTGCTATTGGTTTTCTTTTGCTCGGAGTGTAGTGCGTGAATGCGTCTATACGACGACATTTCAGCCAGCAGCTAGAAATTTAATCACCTGATATGAAAATAGCTTCCCAATGTCAAAATGTACTAGATACAAATTTTTTGCGAAAAAAGAAATATACAAATATGTGCTAGGCAAATGTCCTGGGAAAAATAGAAATAAATGGAGCCAAAGTTTTAGCACTTCAAAAAATTCAATTTTTAGAAATCTTGTGTGGGCAATATATTTACTACCTCGCCGATGTGAGTTTCGACTTTGTCTTAATGGACACTTTTGTAGAGTGTTCAATCCTGAGAAATATTTGTCTAAAGTTAAAGCGATGCCATAAAATGCTTCTGAGCTATGGAAATTTAAAAGTAAAAAATCACGATTGTCGTGTATTTTCTATGGAAAATTTTTACATGCCTTGATCCAGTCCTTAATGTGAATATAAAGGTCTCAAATTTTCAGGGAATTTTTTTAGGGTATTCCCAAGAAAATTTCATGCTGGGATTGAAAAGGCAGTATGGATATAAATATAGGTAGTCGTTCTCCATCTGATCTCTCCATCGAAATAGAGGGATTCCTCTTCCTCTGTTTCTACCGACGGGTACTGAATCGAAAACCTTGAAAAGTGATCTTTTCTTCTCAATCTGGACGACAAGACCCAGCTAGCGTAGCCGCTGTATCTTAATTCGCGGAATGTCGCATATCTCGTACAGCTGATCGTTCCATCGACCGCGGTACTCGCCGTTGTCAATGCGTAAAGGTCCATAAGCCTTCAACAAAACCTTTTTCTCGAACACTGCTATGACCAACTTATCAGATGTTGTCATCCTCCATAGCTCTGAACCATATAACAGGACGGGAATGATGAGGGACTTTGAGAGTTTGAGTTTTTACTTTTCAATTACCTAATCAGTTCAAAGCAGCAGCTGTTGGCAAGATAACGTGCGAGCCAAGTCGTGAGTGTGATGACTGTTTATTCTGTTAAAGAGATATTTTGTCTTGACCTCGTTTATAATTCTGGAGAATAATATCTATATTATCGGCGCACATTAGCAGCTGTACACCCTTATAGAAGAATGTATCTTCTCTATCTAAACCCGTTTACGTATGGGACGGCTCGGAGAGGTACTTTCTGATCCTGACGAAGTTTAAAATAATAAAGGTTCGTTTCAAATCATTAATCTTACTATGTATACCTTGAGGTAAATTTCGCCGGAAGTAAACATGAATAAGATAATATAATAGATCCTATATGCTATGCCGTCTGTTTATCTGACAGTATATTGTCGTTTAGACCTTCAGATTTGCACACGTCCTTTCTCCGCTTGAAACTGCATATTTGTTGGAACTGTCAATACCGGACCATACAAACTGACTGGTGTGAAAAGTTATATCAAAGAATTTCTGCTAATATTATAGTACATTATTGAGCAACGCTACAATTCCCGGACATATTGTTCAAAACGGCTCAATGTAGCATTTATACCGAATAAAATAACGATAAAAGACTTTTATTAGTTTCAAATGTATTCATGTTACCATGTGATGTGTCTTTATTTCGGCACTTAAATCCAATAGTATATATTTGATTGTCACTGTGTCAAAGCGATCAACAATTTAGAAAATATTAAAAGATGCCTCTAAAAGCATACAGGACGTACTGTCTTTTGGTTAAAAATTTTCCTAACGCATGGATAAACTCAAGCTACTTGTCGCATAGTACCCGGACTACTGCAAGCTGAAAAAGCACTTATACGACATGAGCCTAGCTTCTTGCTCAAATCGTAAAATGGAGCTTGAGGCCCCAGAACAATTGTTAATTGACTTCATAGAAGTCTGAAGGTGCAGGATAAAGGCTCCTGAATCCATGTTAAAACCAACGCACACATATGAAATAAATTTCGAAGAAACAATATATCTTTCTATTTGGACAAGGAAATCAAAGAACTGGAGTTGGCAAAAGACATCGTTTTTACATATATAAACTTAGATATTTTTTTAAAAATATGAAAACTTTGATTTATACTTTTTTATAAAGTCTTCATCAAGAACTTATAATAATTTGATATCTTTTATGTCAGTGTTATTTCTCAGCAGCGCAGGCATTTCCACAAAAGCTAAATTCATTTTAGTAAACGCATTTTGCAAGATGTCATTTAATTAATTCGAAGTTCTACATACTACTTCTTTGCTAGAGCAAATCAATTGATAACAGTATTCGGAAAATACGGAGAAATTTGAGACCAACAAAGTACGAACTCTGAGAAAATATCACAAGAGCTCGCAACACACAGGTCAAAATGTAGCTCTGAATGTACTCATATATAATAATGGGTGATCCATTTCGAGGTTCCCTCCTTTTTTAAAGAAAATCATAGGAAATTCAAATTTAATTGGGAATGTTTATTATTACCCGAAAGAACATTTTTTGGCATTAATTTCTTAAAAATTATCTCCTTCAATGGTCCATCCGTTGAGTCCAATTTTCAAAATATCATTTGAGGATGTCGACTGGTAACTGGAAAATGAGACGCGTAATGTTTTGCTCCAAAGCTTGAATCGAAACGGGATTGTCCGCATAGTTTAGACTTTATATAACCCCCCCCCAAGAAAACGTATTACGATGTGACATCACATGTTCTTACTGGTCAATCGACCGGCTCAAAACGTGAAATTATCTGCTCACCAAAGTGTTCTCCCAATAAATCAATTGATTGATACAATGTGTGGAAAGAGAAGCCGTCTTGTTGAAACCAAATATCGCGATATGGCGAGCTTCAATTTTAAATGGTTGGTTATCGTGGCGCGATAGGGGTAGCCATTTACGGTTACGTTCTCACCGGCATCATTTCCGAAGAAATGTGGACCGATAATTCTGTCAAAAAAAGGCTATTGAAAGAAGTACATCTACTTGGATCACCCATTATATATATATAAGTCAATGTTCGATGAAAGCTTAGTAAAATGTAAAAATCAAACAAAGCCAGCTAGCTTAAAGAAAAGAGATGCGAAAAAGAGTGCAAAGAAGCAATCATATAAATTGAAAATAAATAGTGGAAAATGCATGTGTCTACCTCAAAATCCTTTAACATTACAATATTGGCAAATCTTGCATACGTATCCCAGTCTACATTGGCAGTTGAATGCCTTTTTCATCATGTAAGCAGGCAAATACATCTGTAGACAGTTCTAACAAGAGAAAAAGTAAATTTCGGCTGCTACCGAAGCTATTTAATTTTTCACAGATACTTTTGTCATAATATAATAGAGTAGGAAAAAAATTTTATGTTGGTTTTGATCGGCCAGATGGTGTGACAGCTTTATGTTATACGAGTAGCAGTCTAACCTAAACAATGTCGTTGCAGATTATAGCGTTGCCTTAGAAAAAAATCAGCGCCAAATTTAGTGAAGATGGGGCTACATCAGTTCACTTGCATGACTGCCGATTGGACTTTGGAGTGAAATGATGGAGCCAATTTCATCCATCAACTCGTTCTTGTTTTTGGTCAAAAGTGAGCTCGAGATATCTTTAGAGTACCTGCTATATCGAACAACTTCAGTTTACGATTACACAAAATTATTTTGTGCACTTTTTGGATGGTTTCGTTGGTAACAACCTGTTTTTGGGGCATCCACAGTGTTCACCGTATTCGACGCTCATTTTACTACATCTAAACTTAGAATAACAATTCTTTAAAGTTAATTTTTCTGGTACAGTATTCCGAAACTCGTTATCAGGTCAAGCTTTTACATTAACAATAAATTTATTCCATCAAAAAGCAATAGTTTATCAACACGTATAATTCCTTTTTAACAATTTTTTTTCTCAACAACAAAAGTTGCTTCACTCAAAATGGTATAATTCACAAACTAAAGATCCGACAGTTGTCAAATTAATATATGCGCCTTTTGAAAGTCAGTGCTAGATAAAAATCATATCGATTTAATTTTAGTGGCACCATTTATGTGTCACACCGTGGACTTTTCAATTGGACTGTTATTCTTGGAAAAGTGTGTCCTTTACTGTATATTTTATTGAGTCTCCAGAGTTTTCTTCTAGTTATAACAAACTTCGTAGTATACTTTGCGTACCCTGTTCCAAGTATAAAAAGGAAACTCCCTACATGTCTTTCACTTACGCAATTGGAGCGGTATACTTTTGCTTTATCCAATTGAAATTTATAATTTACGCTTATTTATGTGCCCCCACATAACTTTATGCTTATCTTGCTAGTCTGCCTGATTCGCAAAGCGCCAGCTGCAATTGCCCGCATGCAAACGCATTTCCTGAAATTTTCCCTTCCCCTTTGCGAGGTGAGCGATATTGACAGGCACAATTGTATCTGACATCTTTTGTTGGTGTTTTTATAGCGTCGAGTGTGGCATAAAAAAAGAGAGCAGTCACCAGCCACCCGAGAGGTGTATGTGCTGACACCTCAAGTGGCATAATCGTTTGTCATATTGCCATAGTGGAAAGTGTGGCGCTGTTGTTGAATGCAAATGGTGTGCACAAACATTGAAACTAAAGATATCGATTAAAAATATGTTTGAAATAAATGCAAAATATATTTATGTTGCTTGTGCGTTTATTTTCTTACAATAGTTTGGGGAATACATGAAATCAAAAGGAACAAGCGTTTGTTGTCTTCTTTTATAAATATAAACCCAGTATTCCCAACTTTAATGGTTTAAAATGTTTAAAAGAGTGTTTCTCAATTGAATCGGAAGGAAAGTGTATTGTGGTTAGAATATTTTAAGTCGACGGTGTCGACTAATGTCTAGCAGTTGAATAGCAACTACATTTTCAAATATCTCCAAACAAAAGGAACCGCTATCAACAGCTTATTTCTTTATTTGGCTTATTATATTCTAGTGGGCATTGGTAGGTTTCTATGGACAACTTCGTTTCTTTTATAAAAAGGTGAAAGATTCACGAAGAATTCTTTACTGAAAGCTCTAAATTATTAGTTTTAGGAACCAGTGCAGGTGCGCAAACCGTCACCCTTACTGGTCTCTCTTCGTTTTCACGTGGGCTGTCCCAATCGTAGCCTCAGACATTCTGAATTTATGTTTGTTGGTAGCAATTGTTAATAAAAAATATTGATGTCAATGTCCCATTTGCCGAGCCACTATTACAGTGGTATCAATTTCGTCTACTGTGTCCTGAAGAGGATGTAGGGTTGTTGCGCGGTTTCGTAGATTGCCCTAATTTTGGAGTCAGATCTGATCAGGAACGAGTACACTACTTTGGGGTAAACCAACACGTGTATGTCTTAGATCCATCTCAGCACCGCGGGAGCTGACATTTATTTTACTTGTAGAAGTTTATTTTGCATAATAGGCCTAGGTGCCAGATTTTGTCAAATGCTTGGCGGACATTAAGCAAAACTACGCAACAGTATATTTAATTTCCATGGAATCAATTTTGAAGTGTTGTATTCCTTGGAATTGACCAATTATATATTGCAGCCTGCCCCAGCGGACAGCGGGTAGAATTTGCCCGCAGTAAAGCATGCATGTCGTAAAGGTGACTAAAACTCAGTATGCACAATCAAAAGATATTTAAAGTTCACCAGTCATTGAGTAAGCTACGTGTCTAACCGGAGACTTAAGGGCTCGTCTCAGTATGAAATTTTCTAGAAATCGATTTTTTTCTTACATTATCGAAAAGTATGCACTATAATATCCATTCTCTCAAATTTTGAAATCGAAATTCATATTATTACGGTCGTTTCAGCGTTTATTGTAGAAAGGGAAAGCGCTATGGAAGCTTTAATTTTTTGGTTTAAATCTTCCTTTTTTCCTACGAAAAACATTGTCAAGTTTCCCAAAAAAAAAACAAACAAAGCTTCCATAGTGCGACAGCAAATAACGTTAAAAATTTTCTCTTCAAATTGGAATTAGATATCTTCAAAATTCTTCCTTTGAGAGTGGAAACCGTTTTAAAAAACACCATTCTGAGATAAAAACGCCATTCTACAGATTAATAACCTTTTTGAAATTTTTGTGTTAGCCCAAAATTACGGCCACAATCGTGGACAACGTACGGGACCTTTTTTTACGTGTCACTACAACAATTTATTATACACCCAATAAACATACAGAGATAATTTTGTATTCGTCATAAATGTATTTATTTATAAAAAAATCGCGAAAATTAGTGATTTTTCGGAGAATCATACTGAGACGATCCATTAAATCTGGTACTACGGAGAGCAGTTAGCCCTAGAGTTCGCTCTAATCTGCTTATAGCGTGTCAGCCCTTTGGGGAGTTTCGAGGTGGCTATGGTTAAAACCAAAAGGGAGGCAGAATTGAAAATTCAGTTCAGTGTGGAATCGCACTGCGGCCGAGTGTCGAACCCACAGCAAGGCCGAAGTTTTAGGTTGGGCGCGAAGACGAACACGGTGGAAAAGTGTCAATTCCACCTGACCAATTGAAACCAAATAATACTTTCAAAAACCATATATTATTTGGGGCGCTGATCAACGCATTGTTTTGATCTATGTGTTTTTGAGCACCGTGGGGTGAGGACATCGTCACCAGGTACTCATGTAAAAACGCAACGACTGTTGTACCATGAACCCTTCTGAAGACAAACTGGTAATACGTAATGAGATGTTTCTCCGCCAGCAGAGGCAAAAGACTGCGCGATAAAATCTTTAGAATATTTTCCAAGAAACCGGTTAACCGGGATACAATTATATCAGAATATTTTCTTTGTACTGCTTATAATTTTCCAGTAAATATTCATATTGACTTAGCTCTCCAGCAATACCGATTAATGTCGATAAGAATAGATAAGATTATGTTTCCTGTTGGAGTTTTAAATTAGTATTTAAAAAAAATATAAAAAAATTTGTTTACATTTTTCTTAGATCTATTCTTATAACGCCGTCTTCTAGAAAGTAAAAATATCGAATGATGTATCATCTCTCTCTTATGTACTCACATTGAATATGCTTTAGCCCTGTGCCGTGATCTTGTGAATTCCATAAGCTCGATGTGGCACCAATATAAATATTGTTCAAAGATGATGACGATGAAATATCTGAAACATTCGTTTTTGTGCGGTGAATTTTTTTACTGAAACGTTGACCTATTTTGCCGACGCATGCCATTTGAGTTGTTGTTGTCATTTTAAAAGAAATAAAATAGACATATGTATGTAATAAAATGGCTGAGAATATTGATATATATAATAAGTAGTGTCTTTTACGTAAACCTCATGTAACTTGTACTAACATACACTCCAATAAATCGAGAAGCATTGCTATGGAATAATAACATAAATGGGAGAAGTGGATATGTTAAGTTGTTGGAAGTCCCCCAAGGTAAGAAATTAATTTAAATGTAGGAAACAAATTATGTTTGAGTAAAAATTTGAATTAATTTATATTTGTTTGATCTATTGCTTTTACACACACCTTTGTTGTTGTATTTCGCAACCACTACTGGCACGGTATTTAGAGCCACCGTGGGTGCTAATGTGGTTACTGTCGTTGTTTGCGGAATATCTGCAATGAAAAATGAGAAAATATAGAACAGAGGCAAGAAGAGTGAAAAAGAGTAGAGTGTAGTATAATATATGACTTGAATTAGAAGTTGCATAATTTCACTTTACAGTATTTAAGTAAGTGAAAAAATTTATTAAACATTACATACGTTCAAAAAGTTTTTATGATATTTTGATGTTAGATTCTAAGAAATATTTTGAATTGAATTAACTGGTAATAGTGTTTAGTAAAATTATAAAAAATTGGAAATATGAAAATTTTTGTGTTAAATAATTAGAACACAACGTAGAAAATATTTGTATAATACGAAAGTTAAAGTTGCGCATTCCTCCTCACAACAATAAAATAGAACCAGTTGGGAAATACATGCAACCAGTAATTAGAGCAATTTATAATTACTCTACTTCAATAAAACGAAAATATAGTAACAAACGTACCACAGAAAATCTTTTTGGAAAATAATTCATTAATAAAGGGGGACCTATTTCGAGGTTCCCAACATTTTTAAAGAAAAACACAGAAAGTTCTAATTCAATGGAGAATTTCAATTATAAGTAATTCGAAAGACCATTCTTCGTCATTTATTTTTTGAAGATCATCTCTCTCAAATATTGACCACGGCTACGTCTCAAATAGTCTATTCGCTGAGTCCAATTTTTGATGACTCGCTCTATCATTTCAACTAGTAACTATCGAATGTCATGCTTGAAGTTTTGCTCCAAGGCCTGAATCGAAGCGGGATTGTTCGCATAGACTTAAGACTTTACATATTCCCACTGGAAAAAACGGGATAACGGTATGATATTACACGATCTTGGTGACCGACCGGCTCAAACCGTGAAATTATCTGCTCACCGAAGAGGTTTGTCTATAAATCCATTGATTAGTGTGACATGTGGGAAGTGGCGCCGTCTTGTTGAAATCAAATGTCGTAGAGATCAAGAGCTTCAATTTCATGTGTCAAATAGTCGGTTATCATGGCGCGATAACGGTCGCCGTTGACGGTGACGTTGTTACCGGTATCATTTTCGAACAAATATGGACCGATGATTTCGCTGGCCCACAAAACCATACCAAACCGTTGGATTTTCTGGATTAAATGACACGACTCACGCGTTAACTGTCAAAAACCTCCATCCCCTATTTGGATCACCCGTTAATATAAATATTGACTTCTTTTGTATACATTGCGTGGATAACTTTTTTTTAAAAAATCAACCGTTGACGTTTCTAAACTTTTTATTAAAATTACTGGATATGGTCTATATAAAACAAAATGTTGAAGTTTTCTTTTCCTCTGGTTATGTGGTATGCTGTATTTAATCGCCAATATTTATTGTAGCGCGAGTTATGTGTGAAATACTGCGAACGTATTAATATATTTAAAATTTAACTCTCTAATTAACCAAAAAAAGCTCATGTAATCTTGAATGCAAAACTATTTTAATTAATAGTGCTTCTAAATATATCTCAGTTATGGTTTCAAACATTATGCATCTGTAAATATTTTTGTTTTAGTCTGGCATATAAATCAATTCAATTATTTGCAAACCGAAATCTTTTGATTTAATTTCTAACACCCAACTTAATAATTAACTACTACTTCAAAATTAGCCAACCACAAATCAACTTGACTATTAACCTAAGTGCCTAAAGCTCCTGGCCAACATACGAGTATCTGCAAAGTAGTACTTAAACACCTACACAAATGCTTTCTTGCTTATGGTTATATTGAAGTGTGGTTGTATAATACATGTGTACACCCTTGTTCAACTCCATTACAATTAGTGCCACATAAATTATGCAATACTCTTCGGTTGTTGTCAGATTAGAAACGGTGAAGGTATGCTTAGAAATGAAGAAGCCGAGAAATTCACCAAAAATCACAACTTTGTAAGCAAGCACCTATTGCATACACTAAGAAATCTAAAAAGGAGCAGAGCACTCTTCGACTATATCTTATGGAATTGATGGAATATCCGTCTACTTTATTGACATAGACACCACCATTACAATAGCGAAGCCAGATCCTTTGTCTTCTACGCCTGATCTTTCCAATGAAGTGGAGGCTTTCCTCTTCCTCTGCTTTCCCCGGCGGGTACATCGTCAAATACTCTGAGAGTTGTCAATTCCGTCGTACATCTCGTACAGCTCATCGTTTCAGCGACTGCGGTACTCGCCGATGCCAATTCGCACAAGACCATAAAGCTTCCGCAGAAGCTTTCTCCCGAAAGCTAACATCGACTCTTCAGATGTTGTGTTCGTCCATTTTTCTACACCACATAGCAAGACGAGAAGAATTAGAGACTTATACAGTTTAGTCTTTGTTCGTCGAGAGAGAAGTTTACTCGGCAAGAGTTACTATTATGCGTTGGACTTCAAGGCTGAAGTTGTCGTTGTTGTTAATACTGGTTCGCGAATGCAACGACTGTCTTGAAATCTGCTGCTAGTCGCCGAAGAATCTTCGTCAAATTTTCGACCAGTTCTTTAAACCTTCGTACTCACGCTTTACGGCTTCTCTCTTGTTTTGTTTGCAGATGCGCCTCGCTTACCTTTTTGACTTTCGGTATCTATCCCATCCCGCACGTGTTATGGTCAGAAAATCTAGTCTGTTGTGATTGCAGCTTCTTGCCGTCGAACCTTCTCTGCGATTGTTGATTTAAGTTTTTTGCTGCACAGAGGAAGGTGGGTATCTACGCTGCAACAAAACAGTGGTTCGAGTCAAATACTGGAAACGTGTCTTCCGTCTATCACAACATGATCGATCT
The DNA here is from genome assembly GCF_024586455.1 of Bactrocera neohumeralis. Classification (NCBI taxonomy): domain Eukaryota; kingdom Metazoa; phylum Arthropoda; class Insecta; order Diptera; family Tephritidae; genus Bactrocera; species Bactrocera neohumeralis. Next base: position 54,756,807 of record NC_065920.1, on the reverse strand, counting down.
GGTTGGTGGCTTTCCTATGGTGGAATCTAGTACTGCAGAAACCCAGTGCACAACCCTGGAGATGGATAGTTTGTCCTCTCATTTTAGCTCGCTTTCAAACGGATATTCCTTTGGTTACCCAAGTGTGCTCCTTGAGCCATATGTAAAATAATCGTTTCGGGCCACTTCCTAGCGAAAGGTGCTCCGACAACTTTCCTCACTTGACTGAACTTCTACGCATGGCTCCATCCTTCTGATGAAATACTAAGTCTGTTCAGTTATTCACACTTTTTATACACTTTTTCATATATTTGAAACAACCGTCGAATCACTTTTGCAACACAGTTTGAGGTATGTTCAAAACATGCATTCTAAACGCATCAGCTGTTTATTAAAGTGTCGAAAAACCTTAATTTCTTAATTTTTTTTTCGTACAGCCATAAAAAGATAAGATTCTTCTTCGGTGTTTGGGTCTCCTGATTTCTTGAAAATGGTTGCTGTGTACCACTAAAAATTGTATATGCGACGTGTCCAGTTTAAAAAAAAGGCAACTATTTGTTGGAAGTGTTTTCAACTATTGTTAGATTCAGTTCAACTGGAAACACCCATAAACTCGATTGCTGTTTACTTTCGAACACATACATAACATATAAATCCACAATTCATAACCTTTTACATTGTCAAAACGGTGCTTCGAAGTATCGCTATCGTATTTTTTAAAACATTTCTCTAGACCAATCGACACAACCTTTTTTTGAACGAATGACAAGTTGTGTAGGATCTAAAGTGAAAAAAAAATAAATCTCGAATATATGTTGGTTCCACTATATCTTCCATTTTTTGACTCAGATGAATATTTTGAGTTACTGTAAATAGCACATGTAGCGCTCGACAAGTTTCAAACTTTACGATACAATTGTAAGTTGCCATATGGCGACACTAGGGTTGCTAAGTCCCAAAATATAAAAGGAAAACTACCTAAGTAAATACTTAAAAGTTTTTTATCACCATAACTATTTTTGACAAAATTTCGGCTTAATATCTGGTCTTCGAAGTGTAAAAATATTATATTTTCACCGTCCCTCTTTTTTCAATGTCCTAATTGTCGATGACAGTACACATATCAAAATAACACGCCTCTTCTCTATAATGTGTCAAGCTCATTTTCTGCTATGGTTATATATTTGTATTTTGTAGATGGGTAGATATGATCGACGCCCTCGAAAATGGCTTCAATATACCTGACTACCTCAGGGCTGTGGTGCGGAGCTACCTAAGTAACAGGAAACTGCTGTACGAAACTAAAGAGGGACCACGACAAAAAGCAGTGACGTCAGGGGCAGCACAAGGATCCATTCTAGGCCCAGACCTGTGGAACATCAGTTATGACGAAATATTAAAACTAGAAATGCCAGATGAATCGTATCTAATTGGCTATGCGGACGACATTGCAGCAGTAATCACAGCGAGGGATACAGAAGAAGCGAGAAGAAAACTGAACCAGGTCATGATACGGACGCAAGCATGGCTCGACACACACAGCCTCCAGCTCGCTACGGAGAAAACTGAGCTACTGCTGCTAACAAACAAGCACATACCTCTGGAGATAAGCATGCACACGACTGCGGATATTCTTAGGACAAAAAAGGCAGTTAACTACCTAGGCGTAAGACTGGACCCCAGACTAACCTTCTGGGCACAAATCCAGCACGCCGCAGGTAAGGCAGCGAAGAACACGTCTCAACTGAGCCGATTAATGGCTAACATAGGAGGCCCCAGCCAAGGAAAGAGAAAGCTCCTAATGTCGACGACAATCAGCGTCCTACTATACGGAACCGAAATCTGGGCAGACGCGCTTAAAAAGGAAAACCGGCGTAAGGCAGTGGCCAGAGTATACCGCACCGCAGCCCTCAGAGTTGCATCAGCCTACAGAACAGTATCAGGCGACGCAATATTAGTTATAAGCGGCAATGCTCCAATCGACCTACTGGCATATGAAAGGAAAAAGCTGTGGGAGCTAAAGAAATCACCCGGCAATAACATGGGCGCAATTCAACAAATAAGGAAAGATACGATAACATCATGGCAACAAAGATGGGAGAATGAAAGTCGCGGCAGATGGACGGCCAGGCTGATAAAAGACCTAGATTTATGGACAAGTCGTAAATTCGGAGAAGTAGACTTTTACACAACTCAGCTGTTATCCGGCCACGGATACTTCAAAAAGTACCTCTACAGAATGGGAAAAGTCGAAGAGCCGTCATGCCCATACAACGACGCGACAGAGGACGACGCTGAACACACATTCTTTGAATGTGAGCGCTGGCAAGGAGAACGCACCGTCGTAGAAGGCCTGGTCGGGCCAATAAACGCTGACAATGTAATCAGCGTCATGTTGGAGAGCGAAAGAAACTGGGGGATTATCCAGAAATACGCAGCAATCGTGCTATGCATCAAAAAGCGGAACGCAGGTGCGCAGATGTAAATCTCTCAATGAGAAAAATGGAACGCCACCCTGAAGTAATGCAAACGCGGTCCCAGGGTGGGCGACGGTTCCTTAGAGGGGGGTTTTTAGTGACCTGCAAGTGGCACATACCGCTGCTGTGACGATAGCACCGATGATGCGGAAGGCATTTTCCACCCCCTCGCCCGCAAAAAAAAAAAAAAAAAAATAAAATATATATATTTGTATTTGTGTAAGAATATTTGTTTTTCATATTCATCGTTCACTTACGATAGAGTTTAATTGTGCCATCCGTATCACCAAGAGAATTCTTCGCCACACAACGGTAAGAACCGAAATCTGATATGTCAACATCTTTTATGGTTAACCGCATAGTTATTTTGTAGCCACTTTCAAAAGCTTCGGATGCAAAGTGCTCCCCTGTAAATTAAAATCATAACATGATGTGATAAAAAGATATACATATGTATATGTAAGCAACATTGTGTGTTTATGCTTATGCATATGAAAACTCATAAATCTGGATGCGATAATACATGTTTCCTAACAATATATGATATGGAATTTCTGAAAGTTTGGATGAGTTATAATTTGAAATTGACAAGGACTACAAGTCTGGTAGAACAATTGTCAAAAAAATATATTGAGCTTTCTGTACAGTGAAACACAAATATGACCATGAAGTACGCTTAGCTTTACTTAGAAAGTATAATGGGAAACAGGATTACGGACATAAATATGTAGTTAGTGTGGGCACCCATTATCTTCCTTATAGTTATGTTGTTACTGTCTGTTTTATCTACGTGGCTGTATATGATGATACGAGGTGGGGAAAAATGTATACCACAGATAAAGAGATGTCCAAATTAAACATCACTCATGAGAGAGGAATTGCTAAACGTCAAAACCTTCTGAACTCTGTTAACTGACAAGATTTATGAGGTTTTACGTTTAGCTTTGGAAAGACTGGATAGAAGTTCTAACAAAACTATATCTGAACAGTGTTATTTATTGCGTTGCATTTGCAAGTTGAATTCACTTTATTAAGTATTGAAAAATATTTTAATTTAATAATTGTTTACATATATTGAGGTTTAAGAAATCTGTTTAGTTCACATATGTTAAAAAAATTGCTTCCGTCCCGAAATGAACTAAACTTAATTCATTTCGAAATTTTAATTTATTTGAGTCGATGTGTGTCGCTCAATCACAAAAATGCATTAAGTTCTTGAATTTTCATCGACCTTATTTGCATATCAGTCCAAAATCACCACATAATATACACACGCATATTCATTAGGGTGAACCAGAAAACTAATATATCGAACATATTTTACTTGCTACTATTAACATTGAAACTTTGAATACTCAACAAAAACGTGTAAAAATTAAGCAATAACTTTTCCTTTGTAGGCATATAGTATTTTTACTTTTTATTTAACTACATTTTACTATAAAAGAACGACGGTTTAGTTTCTGGCTCTCCCTAATATAAATAGGAAAGCAAATCAGGAAATTAACATTTGCCTGACAGGCTTTATTTGCTGTAGTGTGTGCGAATCTTAACATGATGTATGCATTTATATGTATGTAGATTTAAAAACATACTAATTCACACTTTTAGCGAACTTCAGTATATTTTTATTCTGTTCATATACATACATTATATCTGAATCGTCATAAAAATATATGCAAGTACTTGTATAAAGGTGATCCATTTCAAAAGTTCCCACTTTCCCAAAGAAAAAACACAAAAACTTCAAATTTAATGGGAATTCTTTTTATCATTCGAAAGAATATTCCTTGTCATATATTTTTTGAACATTATCTCTTTCAAATGTTTGACGTGGCTTCGTCTCAGATTATCCATCCGTTGAGTCCAATTTTCGATGACAAAATCAAATCAGTATTGCCGGCATAGACATTACACATTACCACAGGAGAAAGTCTAACGGTGTGATATTACTCGATCTTGGTGGCTAACCAACCGGCCCAAAACGTGAAATTATCTGTTCACGAAAGTGTTCTCTCAGTAAATTCTTTGATTGATGCGATCTTGTTGAAACCAAAAATCGCTAAGGTATGATTTTTCATTGCAAAGTTGCTGGATAGAAATATATAATATGTGGTCCTCGATTACAACTCAGTGGAATAATTAGCCGAATGTTCTTTAAAATATTTGTTTTTCTTTCAAATATTACGAATTTATTTTTATCTCGTTCAGTCCTTTATTTCATTTGTCTGTCACTTAGGTTATGCGAGAGGTTAACTCAACCCTAAAAATACCTTTTCATTCAACCACTCACTAGCGGTTTTGTCATTTGATGTATTTGTCATCTCTTTTGCATATATATTAGTAGCTACGTATGTATGTATATACATTCTCGGACATATCACTTTTATTTTCGGAAACAACTCGGTGGCAATGCAATGTGCAGCCGTTCAGAGCGGATGCTTTTACGAATCGCAATCGCAGCGCTCACTGATGGACTGTGTCCATACCACTTTCTCCTTCTGTGTTGTTAACTCTCTTAGCAATTATTTTATAGCAGACGTATAGCACACACTTCTCATCCATAGTATATGGTATGTGGTAATGTTGTTTTTGGTGACTCTTCTCCCTTATTTGCACACATTCACTGACAGTTTGTCCAAGCATTTACTTGCTTTGATAACAATGATTGTTTGTTGGAATATATGTATATACACACATGTGAGTGTTGTTGGATATTTGTGTAAATGCGGTTGAAAAATGACTGACAAGAAGTTAATTAAACGTCCGTTGCACTTTGTGTTTCTATAGTTAACAACTACATATTTGGTAAAATGTTATTTCACAGAGCACTTAGCTTAAAAAAATACTATTTTGTTCACCTAATTCAAGTTAAAATTTATTAAATTAATTAAATCAACAAAGAGCAAAGTGTTTAAAAATTAAAAGAAAAAATAATTTTAAAATCCAGTTATTTTGTAATTAATTTTAAAATCCTTTCATTGTACTTACCCGGCACAATGATTGTATCATTTTTCGTCCAGTAATTGAGGAGGATGCAGTCATATGTAAAAGTTCACGCAAGTGATAAAAGTTCTCTGATCGCCAATCACTTGGGAGTGGCCAGAAACGATTCTTTTACACATGGCTCGAGCAGCTCACAACTTCCGGCCTTTGACCAAGTATCCTCTGGGTAACCTAAGAACATCCGTTCGAAGGCGAGCTAAAGTGAGAAGGCGAAAAATCCCCTACATAGGGTTGCGCGCTGGGTTTGGGACCCGCCACGTAAAAAGCCCCCCAATGAAAGATTACCAACTGCCTCGGATGAGAGAAAGTCCTCTCTCGACGGACAAAAGCCAAACTCTATAAGTCGCTCATAATTCCCGTCCTGCTATATGGTGCAGAGGCTTGGACGATGACAGCAACCGATGAGTCGACGTTACGAGTTTTCGAGAGAAAAGTTCTGCGAAAGATTTATGGTTCTTTGCGCATTGGCCACGGCGAATATCGCATTCGATGGAACGATGGGCTGTACGAGATATACGACGACATTGACATAGTTCAGCGAATTAAAAGACAGCGGCTACGCTGGCTAGGTCATGTTGTCCGGATGGACGAAAACACTCCAGCTCTGCTCCAATTAAGAAGAAGAAGAATTTATAGACTTCTGATACGCCTCCGACTAACACTCACGTGCTATGTTTTGGCCGGTGGCAGCACCGACTAGCTGATTTTGTATCCAAACAATTGGCGGAACTGTAAGAAAGTAGAAACATAAAAAATAAAAAGTTTTCCGTACAAGAAGTTGATTCTCATCGATCAGCTTATATGGACGCTGAGTGCTATTGTGGACCGATATCGACGGTCCCGTTGATAAACAACAACTTGTGGGGAAGAAAAGACGTGTGCGAAATATCAGGTCGATAACTTAAGAGTCTAAGAAATTGAAAGAGAGACGGATTGGGCTAAATCGACACAGGTTCATTGATCATTTATGTATATAACTTGTAGGGTCTCCGATGATTTCCAATAGGTGTTGCAAGTAACAATGGTATGGAAGCCAGATCTTATAGAAAACGCAGGCAGCTGGAAAGCTGGCAAGGAAACGGTCCTTTCCTACTAACATATTACAACATACATATTAAAGAAAGAAACCACCTTAGTTACGCCGGTCTTAACTCAGATCATGTAGGAATTTAAGAGTCGAAAAAACTTAACACGTAAGCGGGTACACCTAAAGATACCTGTATATTTTAATCCAACATAGAACCCCGTTCGCTTCGTGCGTTTTACTACTGGATAACTGGATTTTGAAGAAGGAGGCGCTGAGCTACTATTAGTTTTTGCGGTGCTGCAAGATTCTTTTTATCCAAAGCGGTTCACAAAAAGTCTGTTAAGCTCTTTGCCTTAGTAAGGCCTTTCCCTAGTTTTGTGGCTTTTACATAAATATAAAAATGTAATACCTAAGCAGTTTTCTATTAGCGACAAGGCGCTCTGTCAATTCATAAGATCTGATAACGGAGCTTTTTTTATGAGTTTCGTTGTCCCTAAAATTTATCGCTTTGCCTTTTAGAATATTATACTTGCGAGTTTATCTTTAGTTACTGATAGCTTTGAGCTCTTTAAGGCAAGCCACTAGTTGCCTCAACAGTTTTTAAACCATAATTGAGACTTCCAAATTTTTACAAGCAGATCATTTAGCCTTTGTACTCGTACAACAGTTCTCAAACAATAAGTTGCATTTGAAGTTCCTTCAATAGAATATGGGCGATAGGTGTAGTATTGACCCGATTTTATTTTTTTATATTATTAAGAGAAGCAGATGCTTTCTAAGTCTCATTAAAATACCAAAAACAATAAAAAACTATAAATGTTAACCGTATGTTTAAAAATCCTGATATTAGTTATAAGACAATTTTTTCCCAGCTTTTTTAAGAAAGCTCACATAATGGACAATATATGGGATTTATAGTATGCCGATAGTTCGAAAATCTTTCTAAAAGGTAAACGAGGACTGAGAAAATGTTAATCCGGCTCAACCCCTTTTTCTCTCTATGATCTACGATATACTTTCCTGCCCAGGAAAATGTGTACAAAATTTCATCAAGATATCTTAGTATCTACTCAAGTTACAGCTCGTACGAGTAGACAGACATCATACGCATTTCCAATTGCCTAGTCATCTTGATCATTATTACACCACAGCAATAATACACTTCGCAAATACGAAAGATTCCCTACAACAACTTGATTTCGAGAAAACCAGTGATAAATATTGATGAAAATTGATAACCATATCATGTGTAATATAACCATTTCTTGGTCTTTCCTTTAGCATAATTAATATGTAGTTAAATTTAGTAGATATACTTACAGTGCACCACTAGCATTACGCGCTTGCTGACCGTTGCCGGAATGCCATTCGAGGCGATGCATAAATACGCAACCATATTAAGGCGTTGTACTTTAGTGATCGTCAGGTAGGAACCATTGTACGCGATGACTAGAAAGTTAAAAGAAAAGAATAGGTGCTTTAAATACATAATATCAATTCTTTTTCAGTTCAGAAGCAAGGAATATTAAACATAAATTTTTAGAAGACAATTAATTAGTGAGAAATTTTGTGGGGACAGAAGGTTTAAAATATTATTAGTCGATTTGTTCATTATTTGAAATTTTAAAAATGTTAATATTCAACATAATTGATTCGAAATAATATCCTTTCAACATCTAAATTGCTTCCCCTATTTCTGTATGCAACTTTTTCAGTGTACATGGCGTATGAATAACTTCGTAATATCTAAGAGGTGTATTTGTGTTAAATTTGGAAAAAAACGATTTGTTGGAAATTTTGATAGTTTATACTTAAATAACAATACTCATATTTTAAAAAATATTTAAAATATTTTTTGGAATTATTGTCTTCTATAGTTTAATCAGCTCAATATTTTATTATTAATTGCGTTTTTCTCAAAATTAAATTTCTGCTACAAGTTAGCTGGAAATATAACTTCAAAGAATTTTCCGATCACACTGCTTGTTTTGCATGTAGATCTCTATGCAATAAACTCCGAATTTCTCGAAAATATAAAAGTTTTGGTAGGCCAACAACTGTATTTTTAAGCAAATTTCGAATATATTTTCAAAAACTGTCATTTGGTTAGCTTTTAATTGGTCAACAATGGTAGTAAAACTGGTGAAGTAGACCAAGCCTTGAGGATTAATAACAGTTTTTTTTCATTCTTTTCTTTAGAAGCATGGTGAAGACTGAAATCGCTAGAGTGATGTGGTTAATTTTTTGTGTAAAATACTTAATGATCATATTAACTACAGGTACAAGTCAGATAGTAGTTTCTTCGTTTAATATGGAGTTTTTCGGAACCTGTAATTAATTTGATAGAAATGCCACTAATTTGGCATGCAATAAGTTAACTAAATTTAATATACACACACGAAATTCATTTGAAATTGAATGCCAGCTGAAGCTACCGAAATTCGATTCAATATTCATAGAACTTTTCCAACAATAATTCCAAATTCATTTCGTTTGCAGTCACAATGTATGAAGACTGATTGCTCCGCAATTTTACATCATAAATTTGCATCCATCAAAAATGCAAAATCAAAAATAGTTGAATTCATTTCATAATTATATATGTCCTTTTCATTGGCGGGCAAATTACCCAGTTTTCGCCAATAACATTTCATCCACATGGTTTACATACGGAAATCAATTAAAAGACGTGCAATTTCCTGCAGAATACAATGAGCTTATGTAAAACAATTGTGTTGTGGAAAGTTTAGATGTGCGCTTGTAGTTGCTAGGATAAACATACTTACATAGTTTTGAAATAAATAGCTTCATGATTTTTTTGAATTTTGTTGCAATGTGCAGTTTTATAATATCTAAATTTCAGGGACCTCTTTTAGGATTAAAAATATATGTGTGAGTCTTTCTCATCTTTTGAGAACTGAAACGACTTTCAAAAGCTTCCCTTTAATGACATAACGCTTCAAGATAATATACAAGTAGTATAGATAAGTTAGAGAAACTATGAAAATATTTCTAAAGGAAGTTTTTTAGACTTTCCAATTTCGAAGAAATATCATAAAATACAAATAATTTAATTTTATTGCCAAGAATTTAGCTTTGTTATTAAATTTAGAAATTAAGATAAAACCATCAGAGTTACTACCACACCAAAACGAATATAACTATAACTATAAATTAATTTTTAAAAAATCCTTTACGGAGATATTTTTGAATATAAAGACTGTTGGAATATGAAAATATCTATTATATTTTAATTTTTGGACCAGAATACTTCCCTAATCCATTAGTCGTAAAAATGTAAAAATTAAATGTGTAATGACTACGCATCAAGTAAACTACTAAACCACATTTTCGTGTTTTAAATTCCAAAAAATGAATTAAACTAAATGTCAGAGAAATGAAAAATGCTGAACTTAACGCTTATTTCAATACGAAATTTGCTTCGTAATCAAATGACAAGCTGACACATTTAATTTTGGATTTGGATGCGCAATTTTTGTTGTCCGCAATTCCATTTAAAAAAATTTATTCTAATGTATTTAAATAGTTTTTTCTTTGTTTCAATCATTTCACTTTCAATTTTCATTTTTTCAAACCATATATGTATTTAGATATTACTTGCTATGATTACTATAGAAGCTACTTTCATCAGGCTGTCAAATTAGTGGTTAATCTAACTAATTATCTCACAATTTTGACGTCTTTTTGAATTATCCAAAAATTATATCTTATTTTATGTGTTATAACTGGAAACTGTTCTCTATAAGGAAAAGTCAACCATTTCTAAATTATAGGAATATCTACAAATTCTTGAATTCTTAATTTATTTTTCAAAATCTCCTCCCCTCAAAGTAATCTTTTTGGACCCCAACACACTTGTACCAATCTACTACTATGTACTAATCCTCGAAACAGTTCTTAAATTAAATTTTCTGAAAAGCCTTCAATGAGCGTTTAGTATCTTCAGATGACTAAAAAACGGTGTCCCAGAGCGGTCGTTTGAGTTTTCTGTATAGCCAGAAGTCACATGGAGTTCAATCAGGTGGTGGTAGCGTCACGATATTGGTTGAAAATTTAGAAAAATTCCTGAAGAATCAATGCAGCATCAGACGGTGCATTGTCGTGGTGCAAAAACCAAAGTTATCGGTCAAGATTTCGCCCTTTTTTATACTCTTGCAACCAGTTGCTACAGAGTATAAGAATTTTGTTCACCTAACGGTTGTAAGTATCACATAAAACTAATAGAGATATGAGGAGATACTTGGTATGAGGGTTCCTTAGTACAAAAAAAATACGAGTTCGTAGATGGGCATCGGCATTAACCGAAAACATATAAAGTAGTGTAACTATGCACTAAACTGAGATATAAAGCGGTAAAAAGAGAGGACTGCTGTAGCAAGGAGCACCTTTTGGCAAAAATTTTTTGAAAAAGTGGGCGTGGCCCCGCCCTCTGTAATGTTTAATGTGCATATCTCCTAATTCGCTGAAGGTACAACAACCGAATTCGCACAGCATGAAAATTACAGGAGTTCCTACCGACTGTGTGTAAATTGATGAAATCCGATGAAAACCCCGTTCACTCCCTATATAACTGTACTGTTCAAAACTACCAAAAGCTCGATAAATTAATAATGCGTCATAGACGTAAAATTTTTTCCCGGAATGGTATGAGAAAGCTTTATGGGAGCTGATGTGAAAATTGGACGATGAACGTGGCACAGACCACTTTTTGGAGAATTCCCATATCTCGGGACCCGATTAACCGATTTCGACAAAATTTGAAACAAGTTATTTTTTTTATATTCTTATGTCACGTTGCGAAAACGACGAAATCGGACAATAACCGCGCCTACTTCCCATATAAAAAAATTTTAAATACCACTTGATTCGTTCAGTTTCCAGTTCAAAAAGAGTTAATATAACGGGATTAAACTTTGCACGAATAATACCCTTAGTGTATGTCTGAGATATATAATTGAAATTCGTGGATAGTACTTCTCTGACAATGGTATGTCTGTATTTCAAAAATACGTTGAATCGGATCAATACTACCCTTAGTCCCCATATATCTAATATAAAGATAATCGAACTTCCGGGTGACTTTGCACCGCATATATCGGCCGATATGTAAGTTATCTCAATGAAAATGATCTAGCGTGTTTTACTCATAACAGCGTATCTTTGCGCCTAAAATAAATAAATCTGAGCGAAAACTTAACTTACCCCCCATATAACTAATTAGAAGGTGTTTTTTACATTCGACAGACTTTACTCTTATGATTAGTTTTTTAGTATTTGAAATGTTAATAGTTTGTGGTATTATGAAAAATAGATAAGATCTGGTCGATACTATCCCAACATCCATATACTACATACAGCGTTTGAAAAACTACGCTACTCTCGTAGCATTTCATTTTACTCTTGCTACCGCTCTCACTTTGTCGGGAGCCACAGCATAGCCTTAGCATAACAACGTAAAGTATGTGCTCTACTCTGCTCCGAGTTTTGTTAGGTAAAAAACTATAGCTGGAGCGGGAGCAAAAAATTAAATTCTGCGCTATGCTCTGGCGTAGCGGTAGCAAAAAATTGGGAGCGGTAGCACTGCAGATCTAATGAAAATATTCACGTGCTACAGCTCCCGCATGTGTTTGTGTTTTTTTTTCTTGTTTGCTATTTTCTGTCATAATATTTGAATTAATTGAATAATTCAAAAAAAAAAAAATTTTATGCAAATCATTTTGGCACTTGGTGCGTCAAGTGACTTTATAAATCTAAAATCAAATATTTTAAGATATATATTAATAAAGTGAATTAGATAATAATTGAATAACTTATACATTTTTTTTTCATTATGTAAAATATTTACCATTTTTATATTACCAAAAACATCATCTATTCCAAATGTATTACAATACTCAATTACTATGAATTTCCGCAATTAATTTTAACTACATGAACTTTCCCCCTTTTTATATACTTTAGGGTGTTTAGCAGTCTTTTACCTAACAAAACTCGGAGCAGAGTAGAGCACATACTTATGCAATGTTATGCTAAGGCAATGCTGTGGCTCCCGGCAAATTGAGAGCGGTAGCGATAGCATAGCAATAATTTTAGAAATTTTGCTGCTACGGAGTAGTAAATGAAAACCCTGACTACATATAATGATTTTTGTTTTTTGAACAAATCGTATGGACTGTCAGCATATGAGTAATATATAGTAAGGTATGGTATACATACAATTGCTTGGATTTCGATCCTCATGTTGACGTTTTACATCTTAAGGTATTTCCCTTTCTTTGATTCCTAGTTGCAAGAGTATAAAATGTTCGGTTGCACCCGAACTTAGCTCCTCCTTACTTGTTACAAATAGCTTTGCACGAACGCCGCTTAACACTCTAGTATTATTCCTTGTTGTTCCTTGGCCGGTCCGAAGGAATTCGGTGTGCCCCACACCTCGATAATCAAAGAAAACTGTCAATATAACGTTGCTTTTTGGCCTGAGGTGGTTTTTTCGGCTTCGGCTTCCCTTTCCAACGATATTCGTTGATCGCTTGTTTTCAGGTCGTTAACATACTTGTAGATCAAAGACTCATCGCCTGTAAATAATACATTTTTATGACATCCTATTAGTCGAAAAGCATTGTTTCACAGAGTGTAACGCAACATTGTTTCTTGAAAGAATTGAGTGATTTTGGAAACAATCGTTCTTTCACTTTTCTTAAGATCAAATGATCTTTCAAAATAGGTGTCGTCATATTGAAGTTGAATATTTGGCAAAAGTTTATTTTAACTCATGTTGTCATCTATCAATATTTCAAATTTTTCTCTACCAACAAATGTTCATTGAAATGGTGATTTTTAGAGAAAGCTCATCTTGGCATAGCTGTACTAAAATAGATATTTATTTACTTAACTCACCTTCGGTATTGTTGGGTAGTGGTATGGGGTCGCCACCTTCACGTTGCCACGTTATGGTCTGTGTTGGTGACCCAACTGCTGCACATTTCAGTGTTACGTTAGCGCCCTCTCGTATCACCATATCCGTGCTGGTGGGATAATCAAGGATATCGGGTGGAACTGCGTACGCGAAAAGCGAATACCGTAACAACAGCGAAACAACTAAAACAGTAATGGACCAAAAAGTCAGAATTGTGATATTGATGTTGCATTGTATTGCGTTGCAATCGTTGTTATGTTGTCCAGCGAACTCATCATGGTGGAGATCATCATGATGCAAAAATGCACGTGATTTATATGTAGCACCAGCAGTAGCAACTGCGTTGAAATGTTAAAATTTGCCAGCGGGCAGATAAGCGTGTCATGTTGGGAGGTTGTTATTGGCCAGTGACAGTGATTCAGTTTGTAATTGTTATTATTATATAAGGTAGGATGGCAAGAAAAGTTTAATAACATTCGGATTTTCCACGCAGTCAAAAACCATCACATTAAATTGTTGAGCGTTGTTTTTGTAAAAGACAAGAACAAGATTTTTGCAATGGGCAAAAAGGAAGAGAAGAGAACAAATGTTTTGTTGGTAAGATGTTATATATACATTAATATAATTATATATACATATACATTATATACATTAATAACTGTTATTTGAAATCTAAATGAGTATGCGCATCATTAATTTATCTAAATACAGTAAAATAAATTTCTGGTTACCATGAAACTTTACAGGAACCTCCCTGGGTCATCCTAAAATTTCAGTGAAATCGGTCTAGCCATTTTGGAGTCTATGAGGAACATAGATATAAAATTTCTCCTTTTCTTTTATATATGCAAAGAGATTAAAATTGGAGCAATAAACTCTGAACTGGTAAAATATATTAATTAAAATATTTTTAACACCCAGTTTACAACAGTGTCAGTCATTCCTAGGTATGGACAAGAAAAAACGATAGCTTCCTTCACGGGATCAAAACAAGAATACTTTTCACAAACATAAAAGATTCCTTACAAGCACTTTATACCGATCGAGTAGTTTGTATGGCAGTTATATGCTATAGTGATCCCATATGAAAAACTTTTTCGAAGATTACGCTTACCTTAGATAGTAATCCGTTCTTAAAGATACGTCATCAGATGAAACAGTTTTCCATAAGAAGACTTGATTCCGATGATTCCCTATATTCTATAGTTTTCGACGTCGGTGATTCCGACAAATTAGTAGCTTCTTCGGAATAAAAATACGTGTGCAAAATTTCAGATCGATATTTAAAAATTGAGATACTAATTTGAGTAAATACTAACTGACAGACAGACAGACGGATAGACTAACTGATGGTCATGTTTAATTCGACGTAGCTCGCCATACTGATCACTTATATATATTATATATTTAATGTTTAGGGTATAATAAAGTCAAATGTTTTGCTACACAAGTTTTGGTCTGTACATAGGAGTAGTTATTTAAAATGACTGCAGGTACTTTTTTCAAAAACTCATCTCCAAAATGGTATGAAAAAAGTATATTATTGTGAAAAACACTATCATAATTATTCTCAGTAACACATGCATAAATAATTGCAAAAATATAAATTAATTTGTAAGAAAATAAAAATATACGCGCTATTGAGAAACACTCTTTTTTGTTAAAGGACAGCAGTTCAGAACTGTAAGCGGCTTTAACGCACAACTTCACCAACAATAGTTCTTTCAAGTCACGAATGTCCAATATGAAGCGTTTTTGCACCAAAATATATAAACTCCTGGTACCTTTTTGTTTTAGATATTTATATATTACTGATTTTGTGCAAGCTTTTTTCATCTCTTTTGGTAGGCAGTACTGAGGAGGCACAGAATTTCATATACTTTTATAAAATATCGCGCAGAACAAAATGTTTTGTAAAATACTATTATTTTTTAAATTTATTTTTCTATTATTTTTTTTTTTTTGTTTTGTTCTATAAAAAAATCCTTATTTTTGGAGTGTTTTAGTGAAGTGGATTTTATTCAGTTTTTGCATTGCGTCATTCAATAAGATACCTCACAGATTAACCGAAATGTCTTCTCCCCTATATCAAAACCAACAATACGATATGATCTTAACCTATATTCTCTGCAACGTTTAATGCTTCTGAAAAGTGTTTTTTATGAGTTATTGCAACTTCAGTAGTTTTCAACATAACCGTTAATATAGGAAATGAGTGAGCTCTCATCTGATTTCATTCATTTTCATCTACCTGGCAAGGTATCGAAAGTATTTCACACACATACCTTACAATATATTACTAGTGCCTTAGAGCAAGGGGTAGATACTTGAAATAGTTATGAAATGATTAACTTTTTTTCGATACGAAGATAAAAGCTCCATCGTAGAATATGCTTAGCTTAATACCGAAATTAATATTAAAGTTTAAATTCCAATGAAGGACGATTTAATTTTCCTATCATGAATTATAAAAATTTAAAGAAAATTCTAAAATATATTCGACCCCGCCATTATAATTCCTTTATGTATTTTCTATCTTCTCTAACGAAACGAAGTGCATTTCTTCTAAGTATTTCTAGTAAAATACTATATTTCAACTTTCTGTTTTCATTATTGTGCTACATAAAAGAAAGAACATTTTTAATGTAGTAAACCCGAGACGGATGGGCCATGAAACAGTATCATTGTTCCGAAAGGAAACTTTACTTTAATTAGCACTACTTACAACATTGTTGGTTTCAACTATTTCAGAAACAATAAGCGATACGGCATAGCTGCGTGCGTACATGTTCAATCCCTCGATGCGTACAATATGTGAAACATAGGGGGGGAAGGTGGTTAAATTAAAGGGCATCAACGTGACATACGTGTCGTATACGTAACTTTTGCAAGTATTCCACTAGATTGTATATGACAACTTGCGTTAATATTTACTTACATACATGCCATCTAAATAAAATCTCATAATAGTTTCCATTGGGACAGAAAATAATCCCATAAACAAATAGTTAGTTAAAAAGCCGATCCTAACAGAGATGAAACTTTCCATTACCCTAATATCTTAGTATTTGTAGCATTTTTTCTGGGAGGCTAAGTGATATGTATAAATATTTAAACTAATGCCAACTAGTTACTCAATTTAGGAAAATTAAAATAATATCACTCTCAAGGCTAGTCAAGGAGTGTCTGGGCCTACTAGCAACAGAGTTAAGTTTCCACGTGTTGAACTTGTTAGGGTAGGGCAATTGGTCATAGTGGAATCGCTCGAAAATGCAATGCTAATGAACTTACAAGAAAGGGTATATGTATTTTAGTCTCATCTAGGAGTAGGTGCTCCGCTGGCCTCTCGTATTCTAGAGCTAAATCAGTGGTCTTCATGTGAACTCCTTCTGGCCCTAAGTGGAACGCAATAGGTTCATGGATTGGTTCTTGGCCAGCAACCAAAACTTGTGCGGCTGCGAGATGCTTTTGGATTAAATAAAATTTAGGAGGCCCCTTTAACTACCTGTTCTTCGCAAAGTAAGCCGTCAAAGTCAATGCCGTAATTGTAGATGCTTTGATTGGACAGTGTCCAATAGGCTCACGCGAGTTACATCTCAGGTTACGTCTGACGGCATGCAGTTGTGCACCACATCGCATGATCAGCCAGTACGTGACCAAAACAGCAGACTCAGCATATTTTGAGTCTGTTGGAATGTGCGGTACACCCACACATTGGGGCAGACTCAAGTTGCTGATCTGATGGCAGAGTCAGACTGATGCTTACTACCGAATAGTAAACAACGTTTCTTAATCTATAACTCGCGCGGTGCGGTTAAATATTTGAATAAAGGTGAGATGGAATCATTTAAACATTTTTCCCTTCTACTGCACAGATTTTGCCTGACGGAGACTAAAATATTATGGTCACGCAAAACACTTTGTCGAAATGCGTTATTAACTTTGGTTATTAATATTTAGGAGTTTTGGTTACTAGAAAACCGAAACTCACCGCTATACAAGTGAGGTCTAGTGCTATCTTTTGCACGACGATCAATGCTATGACTTAAACTAACTTAAACTAATCAATGCAGTAAAAAAAATGTTTGGTTATCGCAAATTTACAAAGTTGCATAAAGGAAGGTGAGGCAATTGTTGATTTGCGATGGTTTTTTTGATGATATTCCCTATTAATGATTGAAAAACGTGATAAATCAAAAAATAAGTCTTCTTCTTCTTAATTGGCGTAGAAACCGCTTAAGCGATTATAGCCGAGTTAACAACAGCGCGCCAGTCGTTTCTTCTTCTCGCTACGTGGCGCCAATTGGATATTCCAAGCGAAGCCAGGTCCTTCTCCACTTGGTCCTTCCAACGGAGTGGAGGTCTTCCTCTTCCTCTGCTTCCCCCGGCGGGTACTGCGTCGAATATTTTCAGAGCTGGAGTGTTTTCGTCCATCCGGACAACATGACCTAGCCAGCGTAGCCGCTGTCTTTTAATTCGCTGAACTATGTCGATGTCGTCGTATATCTCGTACAGCTCATCGTTCCATCGAATGCGGTATTCGCCGTGGCTAACGCGCAAAGGACCATAAATCTTTCGCAGAACTTTTCTCTCGAAAACTCGCAACGTCGACTCATCCGTTGTTGACATCGTCCAAGATTCTGCACCATACAGCAGGACGGGAATTATGAGTGACTTATAGAGTTTGGTTTTTGTTTGTCGAGAGAGGACTTTGCTTCTCAATTGCCTACTCAGTCCGAAGTAGCACCTGTTGGCAAGAGTTATCCTGCGTTGGATTTCTAGGCTGACATTGTTGGTGGTGTTTACGCTGGTTCCAAGATAGACGAAATTATCTACGACTTCAAAGTTATGACTGTCAACAGTGACGTGAGTGCCAAGTCGCGAATGCGACGACTGTTTGTTTGATGACAGGAGATACTTCGTCTTGCCCTCGTTCACTGCCAGACCCATTTTCTGTGCTTCCTTGTCCAGCCTGGAGAAAGCAGAACTAACGGCGCGGGTGTTCAGGCCGATGATATCAATATCATCGGCATACGCCAACAGCTGTACACTCTTATAGAAGATGGTACCTTCTCTATTTAGTTCTGCGGCTCGAACTATTTTCTCCAAAAGCAGGTTGAAAAAGTCGCACGATAGGGAATCGCCTTGTCTGAAACCTCGTTTGGTATCGAACGGCTCGGAGAGGTCCTTCCCGATCCTGACGGAGCTTTTGGTGTTACTCAACGTCAGTTTACACAGCCGTATTAGTTTTGCGGGGATACCAAATTCAGACATCGCGGCATAAAGGCAGCTCCTTTTCGTGCTGTCGAAAGCAGCTTTGAAATCGACGAAGAGGTGGTGTGTGTCGATTCTCCTTTCACGGGTCTTTTCCAAGATTTGGCGCATGGTGAATATCTGGTCGGTTGTTGATTTGCCAGGTCTGAAGCCACACTGATAAGGTCCAATCAGTTTGTTGACGGTGGGCTTTAATCTTTCACACAATACGCTCGATAGAACCTTATATGCGATGTTGAGGAGGCTAATCCCACGGTAGTTGGCGCAGATTGTGGGGTCTCCTTTTTTATGGATTGGGCATAGCACACTTAAATTCCAATCGTTGGGCATGCTTTCGTCCGACCATATTTTGCAAAGAAGCTGATGCATGCACCTTATCAGTTCTTCGCCGCCGTGTTTGAATAACTCGGCCGGCAATCCGTCGGCCCCTGCCGCTTTGTTGTTCTTCAGGCGGGCAATTGCTATTCGAACTTCTTCATGGTCGGGTAATGGAACGTCTGCTCCATCGTCATCGATTGGGGAATCGGGTTCTCCTTCTCCTGGTGTTGTGCGTTCACTGCCATTCAGCAGGCTGGAGAAGTGTTCCCTCCATAATTTAAGTATGCTCTGGGCATCAGTGACTAGATCACCTATGGGGGTTCTACAGGAATACGCTCCGGTCTTGAAACCTTCCGTAAGCCGCCGCATTTTTTCGTAGAATTTTCGAGCATTACCCCTGTCGGCCAGCTTATCAAGCTCTTCGTACTCACGCATTTCAGCCTCTTTCTTCTTCTGTCTACAAATGCGTCTCGCTTCCCTCTTCAACTCTCGGTATCTATCCCATCCCGCACGTGTAGTGGTCGATCGTAACGTTGCGAGGTAGGCAGCCTGTTTTCTCTCCGCTGCGATACGGCACTCCTCGTCGTACCAGCTGTTCTTTTGCACTTTCCGAAAACCAATGGTTTCGGTTGCAGCTGTACGTAAGGAGTTTGAAATGCCGTCCCACAGTTCCCTTATACCGAGTTGTTGACGAGTGCTCTCAGAGAGCAGGAGTGCAAGCCGAGTAGAAAATCGTTCGGCTGTCTGTTGTGATTGCAGCTTCTCGACGTCGAACCTTCCTTGTGTTTGGTGGCGCGCGTTTTTGCTGCACAGAGGCGGGTGCGAATCTTAGCTGCAACAAGATAGTGGTCCGAGTCGATGTTAGGACCTCGGAGCGCACGCACATCTAAAACACTGGAGACGTGTCTTCCGTCTATCACAACATGATCGATCTGGTTGGTAGTTTTTCGATCCGGAGACAGCCAGGTAGCTCGATGAATCTTCTTATGCTGGAATCTAGTACTACAGATAACCATATTTCGGGCCCCGGCGAAGTCAATCAGCCTCAACCCATTTGGGGATGTTTCGTCGTGGAGGCTGAATTTACCGACCGTAGTGCCAAATATACCTTCTTTGCCCACCCTGGCGTTAAAGTCGCCAAGCACGATTTTGACATCGTGGCGGGGGCAGCTCTCATAAGCGCGCTCCAAGCGCTCATAGAAGGCATCTTTGGTCACATCGTCCTTCTCTTCCGTCGGGGCGTGGGCGCAAATCAGCGATATGTTGAAGAACCTCGCTTTGATGCGGATTGTGGCTAGACGTTCATTCACCGCAGTGAATGATAGTACTCGGCGACGGAGTCTCTCTCCCACCACGAATCCTACACCAAACTTGCGCTCCTTTATATGGCCACTGTAGTAAATGTCACAAGGACCTACTCGTCTCTGTCCTTGTCCCGTCCATCGCATTTCTTGGACGGCGGTGATGTCAGCCTTTGTCTTTACGAGGACATCAACCAGCTGGGCAGCGGCACCTTCCCAATTAAGGGACCGGACATTCCAGGTGCATGCCCTCAATTCGTAGTCCTTATTTCGTTTGCCATGGTCGTCATCAAAAGGGGGGTCTCTCATCCGAGGCTGGTTGTAGCTCTTCACTGGGGGTGTTTTTTACGTGGCTGGTCCCAAACCCAGCGCACAACCCTTGTAGGGAATGTTTCGCCTTCTCACTTTAGCTCGCCTTCGAACGGATGTTCTTAGGCTACCCAGAGGATACTTGGTCAAAGACCGGAAGTAGTGAGCTGCTTGAGCCATGTGTAAAAGAATCGTTTCTGGCCACTCCCAAGTGAATGGCGATCAGAGAACTTTCCTCACTTGCGTGAACTTCTACACATGACTCCATCCTCCTAAGTACTTAAATTAAAACTAGGAGTCTAAATTTTCAGGGATTTTTTCCATCTTAAAAAAGAATACTTTCATTTTTCCTCGAAGAAAAAAAAAGTTTTAAATTTCACACTCTTATATACATATTCCTCTGGATTGAATTTAACTTAAAGAATTTTGATAATATAACTTATAGCTCTTTTTTACCTGCTTCATATTATCTTATATAAAGAAAATTTGACTCAATTGAGTTTATTGTACTTACCCACAACATCCAGGTAACCAACTTGACTCTTCATCGGATCCGTATTGTTCTGACACATATACCAGCCTTTGTCCGCTTCTTTTACGTCACGTATTCTCAATACCCATGAACGTTTCTCAGTATGGGTTATGCTCATTCGGTTGTTTTTTGTGATAACGTGATTTTGTATCGTCAGTGTTGTTTGTGTATCGACGCGCAGCCACGCACTCTAGACGATGCCTCAAAATAATCATATGACGCACAGGAACGCGACAGTTTCTGTTTGCTTATGGGTAAAGCATAATGTGAGACGTGTCAACCCTTTCGACACAGCCCATTTATTTTCATATTAGCAGATAGTAAATAGACCGCAACACGCACACATTTATTTGAACGTTCATTCATTAGTTTGTTTTTGTTTATTTGGATTTGCGTATTTTCATTTGTATAGGTGCGTATTGATGGTCCGCGTGTGCCGGTTTGTGTATGTATCCATTGGACGTGCAAGGGGTTGTGTTGAATTTACCACGGAGTTCCACAAGTTAAGTAAGGAAGGGAAAGGAAACAGAGAAGAAAATCCATGAGAAAATTGTTTGTTTACTTTTAGTTTAATAGTAAAACGTTTTATTAGCCAGTACTGCGTAGAGTTGTCATATATCGGGTGATTTTTTAAGAGCTTGATAACTTTTTTTTAAAAAAAACGCATAAAATTTGCAAAATCTCATCGGTTCTTTATTTGAAACGTTAGATTGGTTCATGACATTTACTTTTTGAAGATAATTTCATTTAAATGTTGACCGCGGCTGCGTCTTAGGTGGTCCATTCGGAAAGTCCAATTTTGGGCAACTTTTTCGAGCATTTCGGCCGGAATAGCCCGAATTTCTTCGGAAATGTTGTCTTCCAAAGCTGGAATAGTTGCTGGCTTATTTCTGTAGACTTTAGACTTGACGTAGCCCCACAAAAAATAGTCTAAAGGCGTTAAATCGCATGATCTTGGTGGCCAACTTACGGGTCCATTTCTTGAGATGAATTGTTCTCCGAAGTTTTCCCTCAAAATGGCCATAGAATCGCGAGCTGTGTGGCATGTAGCGCCATCTTGTTGAAACCACATGTCAACCAAGTTCAGTTCTTCCATTTTTGGCAACAAAAAGTTTGTTAGCATCGAACGATAGCGATCGCCATTCACCGTAACGTTGCGTCCAACAGCATCTTTGAAAAAATACGGTCCAATGATTCCACCAGCGTACAAACCACACCAAACAGTGCATTTTTCGGGATGCATGGGCAGTTGGCCACCAAGATCATGCGATTTAACGCCTTTAGACTATTTTTTGTGGGGCTACGTCAAGTCTAAAGTCTACAGAAATAAGCCAGCAACTATTCCAGCTTTGGAAGACAACATTTCCGAAGAAATTCGGGCTATTCCGGCCGAAATGCTCGAAAAGTTGCCCAAAATTGGACTTTCCGAATGGACCACCTAAGACGCAGCCGCGGTCAACATTTAAATGAAATTATCTTCAAAAAGTAAATGTCATGAACCAATCTAACGTTTCAAATAAAGAACCGATGAGATTTTGCAAATTTTATGCTTTTTTTTTTAAAAAAAAGTTATCAAGCTCTTAAAAAATCACCCGATACATATATATATATATATATATTTATAAACATACGTTCATGTCTTGCTGCCATATATACATATATAAATATATTTGTATCTTAAGGACATACGCTGATAAATACATTCGTGTATTTATAAATCTTAATATCCGCATAATTGCTTGCGGCCGTTGTGCGTCTCTCAATGAATCAGCTAAGGCAGAGTGTGACTACCTTTCTTTGAGGTTAAGCACCATAAACGAGTTAAACAAGTTCATTAGGATGAATGGCTTAATTTCGCTGGTCGAATTCATGTTCTATACTAGTAAACCTAAACACACACCAAGCATATTGTTATCGATTTACATACGTATATTTCTTTGGTATTATTTGTACCTTATTAATAGGTCAAGGAAAGCTTAGTGTTTGTTTAATTGTAGAGAAAATTATGGTATGAAACTTTTTTAATGTTATAACCCCTTAAACCTAAAAACTCTACATAATTAATGAATATATACAAACAATTTAAACAAGCTAAATTTAAGATATTTGCTATTTCTTAAGGGATTTAAAAAATCCTGCAGCTTTGACCGTAGTTAAAATTAAAAAACAAAGTCCTTACAAAAACTTGATTTTGCTGATCTGTCTTTGTATGGCAGCTATATGCCATAGTGGTCTGATCCTAACCATTTCTTCAAAAATTATTCCATTGCTTTGGACAATAATCCGTGGAAAATTTCGTGGAGATACTTTGTCAAAAACAAAAGTTTTCCATACTGTGTGTCCTTTACACATATACTTGCGCATCTTTGCCCAACTTTTTTCCAACCTTTAAAACCCTAAAAATATGCGACTAAAAATGCTTACAACTAGACGAAAGAGATAAATTTTAAACTGTGTTGAGGGCAACTTTTGTAGTGACACACATTTGTGTAGCCAGGGAGACCATTTGCATAAAGAAGTATGCGTAATAGTAATTGTAATAATAGTAATTATAATTTGTTGGACAAATCGACAACACATTGCAGCACCGCCTCTCGCCCCACTGGTGCCGTGACATTTTGTAAAGGCTCACAGAATTTTGGTAAATCTTACAGATGAAGAGCAAATTAAATATATTTTTACTTAAAGGTATACTCGTAGTTTTTAGAGCTTAGATAAATTAAAGCATTCTTTAAGGAGTAATATTGTCCAGAGGCATGATTTTCAAGCAATTTTTAAGTGTTAAATGCAATTAATATTTTTACTTTCTATATTTTTGTTAGTTATTTATTGGCCTTAAGAGAATACAGAAAAAATTAAAAAATAAAAAAGTTAAAAATTTCAAAAATTCGCAGCTGATTAAATTAAGGTTCTCAAAAACTTGGCATGTACCCATACCGACAATTGCGATATGTGCCTTACTTGACAATGAAGATGCTTTCGATAATGCAATATGGGGGAATAAGATTCATCTTGCTACTATGACGGGCTGCCCACAGGGTGGAGTTCCACTATGTCCCACATAATGGGAGATAAGTGAAAAGTTTAAAGTTACTCTCATGAGTAAGGCGGATTGAAATGATATCCAATGTTACATTGACGGCTCGAAAACAGGGCAATGGAGTAGGCATTACGCAACCGCATACAAAACATACAAGACCCATACCAATGGGACGTTTTCCGAGCATCTTTTTAGCGGAAGTCTTTGCTATAAGTTAGTGCGCAGAAATCAATATCCAACGCAAATATCGCAACTAGCGTATCACTTTACGCAGCGATAGTCAAGCGGCACTAAAAGTTATCGCTATTAGTGAAGGAGTGTATAGGGAGGCTGAATCGTCCATCAGTTTGCAGCCATGTACACCTGATGGTACATAAAGGGATAACCGCCAATGTGCTGGTCGGCGAACTAGCTCACTCTATGGCAGATTTCAGGATTATGGGGCCAAAACCATGCATTACAGAGGGATCCCACATCATAAAGGACTTGCTCCACACTGAACAAAACGGCACTAGCAGCAGGCAACATGAATCGCCACGCCATGTTACCATTGAGAGGTTACAACATAACAAGGTTTGGAGATATGATTAACAATGTCATGCTCTATACTTGGTACTGCAGGCTCAAAAAACACACCAACCTGGGAATAGTCTTTTTCAATAACTCCAGTTTTGTATATAAATATGTGATTTTGGAGAGGGCAAAACAGACCATACATAGGTCGCAGTGCCAAACCTCAATTATTTTCCCTTTATCTAAACCCACAATTTCAAAAGTCCTAGAAAAAAATATATATAAATCTAGAATAAAGTCGAAATATTTGGAGCTAGGGAAAAGTTAGATTGACAAATTTTAACTATTGGCGACTGCCCAAAAATAAAAAATGCTTGTACCTTTGTTTTTTACTGTTTATATTTTGCAAAATTCTTTTGAACATATCCTTTTATAGTTAAATTTAGAAAATATAAAATAACATTTTTTTTATTAGACTTAAATACATTCTTAAGAATTTTTATTAAATTTTTTTTAGTTATATAAAAATATCCTCGATGAATGTTGTTCATCATAAAATGTTCCAAAAATTTATAGTGCCGAGTAGAAGAAAATTGAATATTTAAAGCAATACGAGATTTCACTAAGCACTTGTACTCTGTTTTACAGAGTACCACTTCACACTTGTGGGCAGGGATATTTGCATCCACTCTCATATACTTTTGTGCTCTCACGCTGTGCAATATGAGTACGCATTTGTCAACAAAAGTGACTGAAAAACTGCGTGAACGCGATATTGCTTTACGTTCACCCAGATTTTCATTCACTTACATACATATATTCTTTTCCATTTTCCTCCAATATATACTTGTATATGCATACAGCATGTAAACGAAATGCTAAGTACTTAGTACAATGAGATTCTCTAAAAGCGATGCTGGAAGTGGAAGAGTTGAATACAAGAATGAAAAGCGATTTACAAAAGCGAAAAGTTGTGCGATAAGATTAAATTCAGACATTTATATGCGATTAACTGTAGCAGACGTATGCCTACGTACTAATATTTTGTATAGCGTACATATGAATAATTATTCACTGTCCATTTCCCGTATAAATATATATACTAGAGGACCCGTCCACGCTTCACTGTGACTGATACATAGATAATACTACTATTCCCATATATATGATTTCTATTAGTTGAATTCTAATATTTATAATCCATATATATGAGATATTGCATTTTTGTGACGCAACTTATGTTAGTTTACAAAAAAATGGATCATAAAGCATTTCGTGTGTTAATAAAGCATTGCTTTTTATGGAAAAATACTGGTTGAATGTGGGCACAGGGAAATCCACCGTTGAAAAGATATTTGCAAGCTGGAAACAGCCGAATTGAGCACCAAGGACAAAGATGCTCTAAAGATTCGAAAGCAATGTGCAAAGTGGGTGCCTCGCAAGTTCATAATCCAATAAAAACAACGAATAATTGATTCTGAGAAGTATTTGAGCGCTGTTTAATCGTAATAAAACCGAATTTTTGCGTCGGTGTGTGTCGACTGTCATTCTAGTGAACTGACCGGTTCAGGCGTGGAAAGACTAAAAAGTCGGATGGAAAGGTTATGACATCAGTCTTTTCGTATGCATGTTGTATAATACATGCTCAAGGACTGATTGCTGAGCAAGTTATAATCCATTGCAAATTACAAATACTTTGCAATTGTATTATTTTTGAGGAAGAATCTGTTTAAAATTGCAGGCACATATTCAAATGATTCCTACAAACATGAATTTTGAAAAAATGCTTATTATATGAAATATAATTTTTGTATTTATGAGTTGTATTAAATTTTGACATAAAGAGATAAAAGGTATCCTATGTCCTTACCCTGGTTCTAAGCTACCTCCCCACCAATTTTCAGCCAAATCGGTTTAGCCGTTCTTCAGTTATAAATGGTGTGACTAAAAACAACTTTCTTTTATATATATAGATATACAAGTATGGTATATTTAATTGTATGTAATAATTACATTATATGTATTTAATTATATGTAGTATGATTTCACAATATTTTTTTTCCATTTTCATCCATTGGGATAATTATATTAAATCGCTTATAAGTATTGGTATTTCAAATATTCCTCACTGTTAAAATGTGCTGAGCATATACAGTACCTGTCCAATAAATTACGAACGAACAAAAAAATTATCCGGAGTTCTAACTTTAATCATTAATAAAAACATAAATATTTGGCGTATTTAAAAAAAAAATATTTTTTATATGCTATATACATTAAACTTAAATTATCATATTTTTCTATTGAATCATATTCAATATTATTAAATTATATTAAAAATATTAAATTTTTGTTTTCGTTCGTAATTTATTGGACAAGTACTGTACTCACTTGTTGCTTCATTAAGCTTGAGTTGTCATCGTCATGTCAGATATTGTATCGTCTTTGATGAGAGTGTAACTTTTCTAACCGATAGATTTGTGGGTCATGAGTATTGCAAGCTTAATCGCGATTTTTGTTGTCATCGTTAACCTGAAAGTTATTTATAATACCAAAATAAGCTACTCATATCAAATATATATACTCTATTATTGTTGTTGTTGCTGACATAACGTCATGTTAACAACTGCTAATACATGCAGAGTCAGTAATAGATGTATAAGGTCGAAAAAGTGTTGTCGTATTCCTAATTAAATTTCAACATATTTTTTTTACATTTATAATGACTTTTAATGAATCAACTGCCGCTACAGACATTATTCCATTAATGTAAAACGTTTCTGGTTTCTCAGCAAAAAACTGCGACAAGTAGTTTGCATTGGCTTCTTTTGAAACAAACTTTACTCCATTAAGGGAGTTCTGTACTGACCGAAAAAATGGTAGTCCGATGGTGCAAGGTCAGGGCTATAGAGTGGATGCATCAAAACTTCCCAGCCAAGCCCTCCCAGTTTTTGCCGAGCCATCAAAGGCACGTGTGGTCTAGCGTTGTCCTGATGGAAGACGAAGCCTTTTCGGTTGATCAGTTCTTCCCGTTTTTATACAAAAATTTCAAAATATAGCGAATTTCTTCATTACTTTCATTAATTTTTGAAGAGCAGTAACTTTTTTTCAACTTCCCTGAATTTAATTTTTTTTTGCTCAAATGATGCTTAAAATCTTACCTTTCCAACTTTATATAGTATGACACAATTTGATTGGGACTGGAGATATACGACTGGAACGACATCTATTGACAAAATACGAAAAGACTACCCAGCATTTATTTATCAAACTGTGCATTTTTTATGTGATTAGCCTTAATCATGTCTACAAATGATTTATTTATTTTTTTATACTCTCGCAACAATGTTGCTAAGGAGAGTATTATAGTTTTGTTCACATAACGGGTGTTTGTAAGTCCTAAAACTAAAAGAGTCAGATATAGGGTTATATATACCAAAGTGATCAGGGCGACGAGTAGAGTCGAAATCCGGATGTCTGTCTGTCCGTCCTGTCCGTCCGTCCGTCCGTCTGTCCGTTCGTCCGTGCAAGCTGTAACTTGAGTAAAAATGGAGATATCATGATGAAACTTGGTACACGTATTCCTTGGCTCCATAAGAAGGTTAAGTTCGAAGAAGGGCAAAATCAGCCCACTGCCACGCCCACAAAATGGCGGAAACCGAAAACCTATAAAGTGTCATAACTAAGCCGTAAATAAAGATATTAAAGTGAAATTTGGCACAAAGGATCGCATTAGAGAGGGGCATATTTGGACGCAACTGTTTTGGAAAAGTGGGCGTGGCCCCGCCCCCTACTAAGTTTTTTGTACATATCTCGGAAACTACTATAGCTATGTCAACCAAAGTCTACAGAGTCGCTTTCTTCAGGTATTCCCATATACAGTTCAAAAATGGAAGAAATCGGATAATAACCACGCCCACCTCCCATACAAAGGTTATGTTCAAAATCACTAAAAGTGCGTTAACCGACTAACAAAAAACGTCAGAAACACTAAATTTTACGGAAGAAATTGCAGAATGAAGCTGCACCCAGGCTTTTTTAAAAAATTGAAAATGGGCGTGGCCTCGCCCACTTATGGACCAAAAACCATATCTCAGGAACTACTAGACCGATTTCAATGAAATTCGGTATATAATATTTTCTTAACACTCTGATGACATGTACGAAATATGGGGGAAATCGGTTCACAACCACGCCTTCTTCCAATGTAACGCAATTTTGAATTCCATCTGATGCCTTCTCTGTATAATACGAGTATAAACATTAGGAACCAATGATGATAGCGGAATAAAACTTTACAAAAATACGGTATTTGAAAAATATTTAAATGACGGATAATGAAATCTCGATTATCACTTTACCATGCGAGAGTATAAAATGTTCGGTGACACCCGAACTTAGCCCTTCCTTACTTGTTATTTATGTGTTTCTGTAAGTATTTGATGCATACCTTAGCCTGTATGTATGTTTGTGTGAATTTTTTTACTAGTTCACTTGTCATACGGCATATAAATGTCAGTAAACACCGTGTTATCTTTTCTTCTTTGCAAGTTTGTATTATTGTTTTTCTCTCTCCATTTTCGATATATCTCACTTGGCATTACGGTAGAATTTCAATAAGCTTTGCTATGAAAATGCTGATAAATACATGCTCTCACTGACAGCCGTTTTGTGGTAGGTCTGAATGGAGTAACCACGACCCCAAAGTATTGCTTTGCATGTTATGGTATCAGTTGGGAATTCGATATTATACATTTTTCAGGTTTATTGCGCTGAACATTTCAATTTGTCACAAATGCTGCTTCAACGCTAAAAAAATCCTTTTTGCATCTGACTGTGACTGGTGATGAAAAATTAATTTATTACGACAACTCTGTACAAAGCCAAATATTCAGGACGCCAAGGGAATGTTTTGTATTTGATTCGATCAGAAGAGCGTGCCATGTTATGAACTAATAAAACCGTTGAAACCATTTTTGACTCAATAAATTGATGCAAGTGCGTGAGGCTCTTTCTGATACACTGATTAAAAACTAGTAAAAAAGCAACGGTTCTCTCACTGGTTCACTTCTTCTTCTTAAGAAGGATTTAGTTGGAATATATTTTATCGAATCCTGTGAGTTTTGTTTACTGTTCCGAAGTCGTACACATTTTCACAAAATCTTCTGTTTAACAACAAAGCTTTATGGCCTAAATTTAAATAGGTTTGTTTGCTTATTCATCATATATTACGTTTTATTACCTTACAAAGGTGATCGTAGTTGCGTCAATTCTAATATCCTCGAGCAACTCTTTGTGATGTTTCATCTCTACAGTGGATAAGGCAAGCAAGTAGCGGTAAATTGAGTTCAGTGAAGTAATGGCAATATAATGTCGACGGCGATGTCACCAAAAGTGCATCAGTAAAAAACCATCACATGTATTAAGAGATGACAGCAGCGTAGTTGAGATGCCATAGTTTAGTCGTTGCAAGCACACCAGTTTCAAGTAGATGTTGATCAATTAATGAAAATAGAGCAAATATAAGAAAAAAAAAACAAATTTATTAAATTAGTACATGGTTTTACGTATATATAATATAAATGAACCTTTGCTACAAGCTAATAAAACATGAACTGCTTCTTAATCTAGAAATATGTCTCAAGCGATAGTAGTCAATGTTATAGAGGGTATGCATAGATAAGTTAAGAGATGCTATATATAATCAGGATTTCTTCTTTAATGGTTATAATTTTTCTATGTAAAAAATTATTAAGCTTTATTTTCCGCGCTTGAACATTCACTTTTATACTTATATACAAGTCAGTAGTGAATTATTTATAATTTTTATTGGGTAGTCGAAAAAGTCTTTTCGTATTTTTGATATATAGATGTTGTTGCAGTCGTATATTTTCAGTACTACCAATCACATTGTGTCCACATAGTGTTGAAAACATGAGATTTTAAGCTTCATTTAACTAAAAACAAATTAGCTTGGGAAAGTTGAAAAAAAGTTACAGCTGTTCAAAAATGAGTAAAAATAATGAAGAAATTCGCTAAATTTTGAAATTTTTGTATAAGAAAACGATGAATGCCACGAAAGCCACCAATGAAATTTGTCAAGTTTGCGAAAATGATGCTGTATCAGTTCGTGTAGCACGAAAATATTTTTTCGACTACCCGATAGAATACACTACGAGATGCAGATTACTTAAGGCATTTATTGAAAAATTTTGGATTTTATTTGCTGGAACTAATTAAGGCAGCCATTTCTTCTCTTATCGGAATTAATATTGTATATTGTTATTTATAATACCATAATAGCTATAAAAATATATAACTGAACAATATAAAATAGTCTTTTGTCTATGCACTTATATTTCATTGATTCTCATAGGCGTGTATCTCAGGCAATAAATGCTAAAAAACAGCTATAAAAGAGAAAATTAAGCATTAAAAGCAACAAAGTCTTTGGTAAACGTGTATGGTACAAGGTTTTCCAACAAAAGTGATATGAATTCTTACAAAAAAAAAAAAACACATACAAATTGTTAAGAGAATTCAAATGATATTTATTTGATCTGAAGTACAATCGATACAATTAAGTTCTTAATGTAACATGATTCAAATGGTCTCCCGTGATTCCACCAGAGTAAAAAGCACACCAAACTGCCGATGTGGGTGAATTTTGATGGATGTTCTTCGCAGCAGAATCGAAATTTTTGTCTAATTACGGCAACACAATTTATGTGTTCAGTTTGTATGGAAGCTATATGCTATAGTAATTCGTTCTGAACAATTTTTTTGGAGATTATATTGTTACATTAAGCAGTAATCCATGCCAAATTTCGTGAAGATACCACGTCAAATGCGAAAGTTTTCCACACAAGCCCTTGATTCCGATCGTTCAGTTTGTATGGTAGCTATATGCTTTAGTGGTCCGATATCGGCAGTTCCGACAAATGAGCAGTTTCTTGAAGAGAAAATGACGTTTGCAAAATTTCAAAACTATATCTTAAAAACTGAGGGACTAGTTCGTATTCATACAGACAGACGGACAGACAGACGGGCTTGGCTAAATCGACTCAGCTCGACATACTGATCATTTACATATATACTTTATAGGGTCTTCGACCCTTCCTTCTAGGTGTTACAAACTTCATGACAAACTTAATATACCCTGTTCAGGGTATAAAAATTACAGATTCTATTCACATCATCCCAATTGAAATCCCGGTATTAGTGACCACAGGTCCAACATACATAAATGTAAACACCTGTGTAGTGAAGATAGCAGTAATTGCAGCTTTTTATGCAGGATAAGCTGGTCTATTGGCAAGTCCGTTCAACCAGCAAAATCAAGTGATTTCCAACAAAGAAGAAAAAACAGACTTTCTCATGTCTACTTGTATGTATATGAGAACATATGTATATATATATATACATATATAGGTTTTTGTGATTTAAAGGACATTTTTACTGAGTCATAACATAGCATATATGGACAATGCAGCAGACTGCAGCATAAATTATCTGTAAAATGCCAGACAAGCAAACAAAAGACTGGTCACATTTAAACAGTATATATGTATGTGAGGAACCCTTGCAAGTTATGCAAGCAACTCTATTAACACTATAATGTACACACTCATATATTTTTCTGAAGCATTTTGTTTTAAATTCTACTTATAGTTAGACACTTCTAGTTGTAAATATATCGACATGTAGTACATTGGATTTTACTATGACTATGACTTCCCATGAAATATCAACGCGCAATAAGTGGTTATGTAAGCACTGAGCATAATTGACCTTGACATTTTAAGAGAAACGATTTGCCACATAGTTGCGTATTGAACCGTTAATAATAAGGGTTGGAAAGTATGCATATAATTTATAAATATATATAAATTAATATGATTGGGAACCAAATAAAGTGATAGAATGAATTCCTTGTTCTTATTTAAAATATACATAGTGTTCAGAATTTTTAAGAGGTAATTCCTATTTATAATGAATTATAGTATGGATGTCGGTATAATACTGATTTTTCAGTTCTTTTTAGTATTTTATTCCTTTATTAGGATTCTATCTGTTAACCTGTTCATTTAACAGAGTCAAGCCTTCTGTAAAGAGCTTAAAACTTATTTAATATTACGAGTATGTTCTTTTATTTGCTGGTCACCCCGATCATATCAAGCTCAATAATGCGATAAAAGACACAACCTGGAATTGGTTGAAAGTTTACAAATTTGCAAAGAAAACTCGGTTTGTTTACAAACCATAAATACCCGTACATATCTATGTATGTACAACAGCAATACCCGTAAATATTTTTCATTGCACCACTCGAATGCTATAGAGGCAAGGAGACAAAAAATGCAGGTCGGTTGTCGAAGTCTTGAGAAAAAACAAAACAAATTTATCAGGCACAACCAAACGAAGCTTATTTGTAGATCCAATCTTCTTCCGTTTGTCTAAAGACTGCTTCCTTCAGTATCATTCTTGCTTTATTTTCATTCATTGCTGTTATTGTTTTGGCAATTAAGGCAGGAAGTAAACATTATTGTCGCTATATTTTCCATATATGCACTCAGCTTCAGTCACATTCAAGTAATCAAATCCTTTACAAGTTGTTTGCATACATACAGTCATAGCATATCCTAAGGCGTCAAAACATACACTTGATGTTATCATAAAAGGAACAGCAGCTTCTACAGTAAAATTGTGTAACATTAAATGTTGCCCACAATTGAAGATCAATGCAAATATGTGTGCTGAGAGTTGAGTAAGTTAATATGGCTTGCTTAGGTTAAGACGAAATGATGACACTAAGTTAAAATGGTATGAAAATTGGGGAAAACATTAAATTTAACTGTTATGGAATTATGTATGTTGGAAAAAAATGTTGAATATAAAAAAATTAAAGAACACTTGGTTAGTGTTGCTCATTAAAGTATTTGTCGGAAAATATTTTCAGCACATCTAGAAAGTGACTTCAGCCAATGATATCAATGGTCTACTGTGGCTTAGTCGTCGTAGATGTAAGAAATATTTAGCATATATGTATTTGGCCTCATAAATCATGAAACGATCCGTGATTTTGTAAGATTTGTTTCCTCTTATTTTATATATTTATTTCCATTTTAAATTACAAAAATTGGAAATCATGACACATATTTAATAACATATTTATTTATGACGGCACTTTTGTTTTAAAAGCTAAGGATACATTTAAATTAATAGAGAAAAAAGGACGTTATGTTTAGTTTCAATAAAACTCCTTTATAAACATTTTTTTTATAATTTTCAGTTAACAATGTCTCTTTAAGGCCAAGCTCATCAACCTTGCTATCTAACTTTAGCTTCTGGTTAATCGCAAGAAAATATCGGGATATTATAATTTCTAAGTGACGTTTCGGACAGTTAATGCGTATTAAGTAATATTAGGAAATTTATTTTTGTTGTCTAGTGTAATATTTACTATTTCAGAACGGAAAGATATACGCAAGAAAACTGTTTACAAAATATTAAAATTTATTATTAAAATAATCATTCTCCAATTGCAACCTTTTGTGCACTTTTACATCATATGGTCGCAATAATTGTCCACCTGTGCTCACTGTTCGTCGAATTGTTGAAAATTGCGTAGGTACATTTTCTTTACATAAAGTTCAAGTGCCAATAAGTGTCAATTTTTCGATTTCATGAAATTTTCATGACTTAGGACTGCCTCGAACATCAACCTGGCGGATTGGGAGAAAGGATTCGGGCTAGCATCCCTATAAAATTTTTCTCACTCACGTACTCGAGAATTGGATTAACAAATTCGTTCCTGCAAAAGAAGTCGTGGAGGCTATTTGTATGATCTTATATTCAGATATTAATAGTATTGATTGAACCTTCACATCAAATAAAAAAGACATTTGAATTGCATTAACATTTAATGTGTTTTTTATTTTTAAGAAATTATATGACTTTCATTGGAAAACACTGTATTGTTTAAGTCTGTGCATATGGTGATAGCTATATTAATTGTAGAGATGGTATTTTTTGAGCGTTAATTGCATTGCCCTTCCCAATGTAATTCGTCTTGGTCAGTTTTAATAAAATTTTGCTTCTAGTTCAAATATCTGTAACTCCTCTCGACATTTGTATGCGATGCGAAACATTATGTGCTCTTATAAACATAAATACGAATTTAATTTAAGAAAAGCACACACAAAACCAATACCTATACTTATACAATTATACGAATACGAGAGGTGCCGTATGGTTCTAAATTCTATTATTTCATTATCTTGCCTATATTACGGCATGGCTTAAATTGAAAGCTAAGAGAGCAAAAACAGAAACATCCTAGGCTTTTGGAAAAAGAAATTAAGCTTGGGAAATAACGGATACCCTAATTTGTTTATATACACTATAAATGTGTGCATTTGTGTACACATGATAGTTTATAATCGGTTAGATGCAATTCAAGCATGAAGAATAAATATTTACTCTGCCGGTGTGCGTGTGCGTTACGGAGATAAAATGTTTACCAAATATTTTGGGTATAAGCATATAAGTCAGCTTAGATATTATTAGATGTTGATATTAAACTGCAAGTATAACATTTAAGAAAGACTAAGTTCGGGTGCAATCGAACATTTTATAATCTTGCAGGTGTAAAACCAATCATATAAATTAAAGTCAAAAAGCTGTTCGAAAATCCTGATATATGCGGTACAAAGTCACCCGGAAGTTCGAAAATCTTTATATCAGATATAAGGAGACTAAGGGAAGTTTTGGCTCTAATCAACCCATATTTGACATACGGACATAGCACTTTCTGAGAAAGATCAGCTCAGAAATTGAATTATCTATTTCACAGATTGACTGTTATTTTCGATCAAAAGTCGACTTTAGATATCGGGGTTCAAATATTCGTTAGGCTTTAACAGTTTTTGTTGGATTTGAACATTTTTGGTCATAAAGGGGAATACACTAAAGGCGTTATTCGAATCAGTTGGAATTCATAATGATGCTATATGGGTATACACGAAAATAATTCACATAATTTAGCGAGGGCAAAATTAAATAAAAAAATTTCTGAAATATTTGGTAGTATTCCATATATAGTAGTTTTAAATTTTGAAACTTTTAAATTTTAATAATAATATTTTAATATTTATTAATTAATAAATTTTCAGGCTTATGATTTATAATTAACAATCAGTTCCAGGGTTCCGCGCTCCCTTTTCGCGTATAAAAACTTCATGTGATCAATATTCCAATGCTCGTTCGCAAAAACAGTAAGACCTTTTAATTTAAATTTCGGGCGAAATTCCATTATCTAAGTTGGTATGACTGTCAGTGACATCTGGGCAAATTTCACTTCAAAAAAGTCGTTAGAGTTTAGAGTTAAGATTGGTAAAAATTATTCCAAGAGAAAAATCCTTAACGGCGAACCATGTCCAGGACGGCCATCAAAATCAACTGATGATTATCAAACAAATAAAGAAATTGATGCTCGAAAATCGACGATTAACAGATAAAGATCTTTCTGTCAACATTTGAATATCGGAAGGACCAGTCTAAACCATTTTGAAAGATCCCTTAGACCCAAGAAAAGTGAAAGCACGATCGGTTCCACAATTACTAAATTTTTCGAAAAGACAACCTTGAATTGTCGTGTATGAAACAAGGCTTTCCGACTATCAGACGGTCATGAAATTATTATTTTATTATTTTTTTTATAAGTATTAGTCATAAGGAAATCCGTTGGAGCAAAATAACCGGATTTTTTCGTTTTTATATTTGGAGGGCCCAAATAATCACGCTTATTGGTTGGCAAGCTGGTATATTTGGATATAAAGAGCTGTTACATCACTATTTTCATGAACACGACTGTATATATAGGAAACACTTTGTGTATATAAATACACATGACAGCAGAATTTGTAATTACATATCATTTCATTGTCATTGCGGCTAATTAAGTTACAGTGACCTATGGAGGTAGCAAAACCCGGAATAAATTTATACGAATTTAGAAAGAAATGCGTGAAATAGTAGATATTTAGCGGATACTATAAGAAAATGTTTTACCGGAATAATACTTTCACTCTAACATGTATCTGAACTTTTCGATCATAGACTGTTTAAACCAAACTCTGGCTGTATTTTCTCTGTCCACATATGTATATGCGAGGGAGATTTGGGTGGGTAGAAGCCCCTAGAAGAGAGACAGTGTGCTCTTTAAAGGTGGATGGTCAAGGTTTGGGACGAAGGGTAGTGGATTGGTATATAGTCAGCAACTCGCAATAGGTTGCACATTTCCTGATTAATGTTCCATTTTCGAAACCGTGATTGTTGCCATTAACGTGTCGGAAGATCTATTGCTACGGAGTGCAGCCTTCTTTAGAGAAGTGATAGCCACTCTGATATCAGGGCTCCGATACTAGCCTTGAGCTTGACTTACCATGCGTTTAAAGCTGATTAGGGAATTTCTAACCTTCTTAGCTATGGCATTGAGTCACTGTGATAAGATTAGTTTAAATGGCAAGCTACAGCCGAATGGCTCGTAACTGCAAAGCTGAAAAGCTGGCAATGAATAAAAAGCACTATAGCTAGCTATCAGTAGAATGGGAACGGCTAAGTGCTTTGCTATGTTTGTGCATTCTACTAATGGATAGCCGACCTTCTTGAGAGCTAGGCCGGCACTGAGCGTAAAAATCGGTTCAAATCATCAGTTCCTGCGTTGTCACAAGTCCAATGAACCATTTTCTCTCAGTAAGGCTACACTCTTAATAGTATAGGACGTCATTGCACTATAGCGATCACCTTGTAAGGTTGAGAACTTTGATATCTCAACAGTAGAAATTCTTTAGAGTAAGATGAGGTAATAACATTTATTTCTCCATTGTTTAGCCTTCGCGAGATCAAGGCTTAAACTCTTGGAAGCATATACTGATTTCGCAATGAGCTGGTGGGTATAGAATTAAAAGTCTAAGCAGATTTGTATTAGCCTCAAGGCGTCTAGTCGACTTATATGGTTTTTTTGGGCTTCATAATGAATACTTAATTAAGCAAGACTTTATATATAGAGTTTGTGAAAAATTTATAATTTTAGTTTTGAAAAAACTAACTTACCAAAATGTGGCGCGATATGATCGCGTTCCTCTGACTCTTCTGGTACACCACTCATACCAGCATCATGATCAAAGGCATGCATATCCATATTCTCCAAATTCATATTATCCAAACTGCCACTACTGTCTCCTCCGCCTCCTCCACTACCATCGTGATAGTGACTTTGACCACGCATTTCGATAGTGAATGTGTGTGCGATGGCATCACCAGCTGCAATGGTTATATGCGTGCCGGAAGCAAGCGGCAGTAAACTACCACCAGCATCTGCGCCATTGTCAAGCCAAAACCAGAAGCTGTTAATACAAATTGCGGTAATTAACAACAAAAATTTTGGTATTTTACTTTTTCACTTCATTTTAATTATACACGTTGGCTGCGGTGTTATATTGGTTGTATTTTTCACTGTTGTTATTTTGTTTTCACTATCGTTCTTGCTACTTTGGCAAGCGTCGTTCGTATTCTACGCTATGTAAACCCAACCATGTTCCCGATTTTGTTGTTCGCTTGGCAGGCAGTTTTACTTGGACCGTTTCAGAGTTTGTTAAATTACGCGTTTGCCGATGTCACAATGTTTTCACGATATTTGACGCGTTAATTTTATTATTGCCACAATTGTTACAATTACATGCATTTATTTACATACATCCACTGTATGGTAACTCACTTCTCTGCTGCTTCGTTCTAAATGAAAATGTTACGCTAAAACAGCTGCGAATTCACTTGGCTTGGATATTTTAGGGCTTTATTTTCGAATCGTTAGAAATTATTATAATCGACAAATAGTTTTTAACAATTAGTAGCACATTGCATTCTGCTATTAGTACACACTTTTGAAGAAATTTATTTCTATTTCAGATTTTGCAAAATTTTAACAAAATGGCAAAAATTTATTATATAAATAAATAAATTCGGCTGCGTTTTTTATTTGTTATTATGCTTAATTGTCTTGTTGCCTTTCGTTCACAAAATTTTTATACTACATATTTACTACAGCAATTCTCCTTCGCTTTTGATGATATCTCTCGAAATCGGAAAGAGGATACAGAAAAATATGATGAAAATTCGTACATAAAATTTTGTTTAATATTTACATTCTAAGTATATATGTATATAAACTTTATACTAACTTTTAGAGAATTTTATGGTTCAGACCTTAGGTGTGATTCCCGTGTGAACGTTTTTTATTTATCAGGCGCCAATTGGTACCTTTTTATATCACTGCTGAACAGTAAATGAACTCTAGCCTATGTCGATACACCAGTTGCAAATTTTCTTAATTAAGGAAGAGGATAGCGTTTAAATTTTTTTTTAATAGTTCCAATGTCGTATTTTCCATCGTTTCGAACACTTAACTTTTTTCATTTGCAAGTAACAAATTAACCCATTAGTAGGTTTCGAAAAACTAGAACCAACCTATACGAAGCTATTTGCTGAATATAATAGTTTGTCTAAAAAGTCTTGCGGTATTTTCGCTAGTTGGCGCTGAAAGCGCGTAGTTCTAGTTTTATTCGTCGCATCGGGTCATGGCTATACCTTTTTGGAAAGCTCATTACACGCGCTAACACGTATTTGATTGATTGTCGTTTCTTTTACGTCGTTCGTGAGTTATAGCGTCGCAAACATGGAACAAAATAAAGAGAAAATACGGCATATTTTACAGTACTACTACGATAAAGGCAAAAATGCATCTCAAGCAGCCAATAAAATTTGTGCAGTTTATGGATCCGATACAGTTTCCATTTCCACCGCACAACGATGGTTTCAACGTTTTCGTTCTGGTGTAGAGGTGGTCGAAGATGCGCCACGCTCCGGAAGGCCTGTCGTCGAAAATTGCGATAAAATCTCTGAATTGGTCGAAAGAGACCGGCATAGTAGCAGCCGTAGCATCGGTCAAGAGCTGGGCATGAGTCATCACAAAATCATTTCTATTTCAACAAAAAAAAAAAATCCAATAAAAATACCGCAAGACTCTTTTGACAACGCATTGTAAACTAAATTTCTTGCAATTGAATTTTTTTTCGAGACGCTCCAGAAAATCGTTGGAATAGGCGTATTTTAAATACTTATAAATAAATTTAAAATATAAATTTTAATTGTTTCAACAAAAATCAATTATAAGAAGTAAATGAGGGTCCAAATACCTTCAGATGTAAAACGTCAACCAGAGGATCGGAATCCAAACAATTAAATATATAAAATATTTTATATAAAACTCACACACTGACCGATTAATCGACATAAGGTTTGTTAGAAAAACGAAAATCATTTATACGTAATATATGGGAGTTGTTAGTATCGACCCGATTTTATTTATTTTTGCCAAAACTATATACAAATGACATGCCACATACTAATTTAATGTTTCCTTAAACTCATTAAGGTACCCCACATACAACCACCAATCATATGGAGTAAAATCAGCGGGATGTTTGAAAATCCTGATATTACATACTATATATATGGGATTATCAGCAAAATACACTGTGTAATTTTCATTGAGTTAACTTATGTAAATATTGACCGATATATCCAGTATAAAGTCACCTGGAAGTTCGAAAATCTTTATATTAAGTATATGGGGAATAAGGGAGGTATTGGTCCGATTCAACCCATTTTTGATACGGATATACCATTATAAGAGAAGGATTATCCCTTAACTTCAGTTATATATCTCACACATTGACCTCTCTTTCCGACCAAAAGTAAACTATAACACCTTGGTCTAAATATTCGGGACTTAGGGGCTTCAACAGTTTTTATTGGATTTAAGCAATTTTTTGTCGTACGGTGGCACACACTAAAGACATTATTCGTGTAAAGTTTTAAAATTGGGCTTTACGGGAAAGTAGGGCTATATGGGAACTAAGCATGGTTGTTGTCTGATTTCGTATATTTTCACATAAGAATATAAGAAGTTAAGATCGGTTGGTCGGGTGTCGAGATATGGGATTACAAAAAAAGTGAGCGGTGCCACGCCCATCGACCACTTTTTACATCAGTTCCCATAAAGCCCTCTCATACCATCTTGGTGGTAAAATTTAATTTCCCTGGCGTATTTAGTTATTCAGCGCAATAGTATTGGTTTATTTTTGCGCTGTCGATAAAAATTCTTATAAGATTTGTACTCAACAAATTTGTTGTAGCTTAAGTGATATAGGAGATATAGTATACATTATACTTATTAGAGAGCGGGGCCAAGCCCATTTTTTCAAAACTTTTTTCCGGCAGGTGCCGATTGCTACTGTAACCCCCTGTGCCAAATATGAGTTTTTTAATTTAATGCTTAGTTATGGCACTTTATAGGTTTTCGCTTGTGTGTGTGACAGTACTTCGATTACTCCTATCTACGAACTCGAACTTTGTTTTGTACTAAGAAACCTGTATAACAATGTTCATCAATATAATACGCCAATAGATATGTTTAAGTGGCGTTTTTTCAACATAGCTTTAAATAAAGAGATTATTTTTCCTACCAACTATAAACTGGATCATTCTATTCAGCTTACTGTTAAAACAGCCACGAATTCTTTTGTTTATATCATATGGTTTATTTTATTGTATCCAACCTGATTTCTGCTGTTTAATTTTTAAGTTACTTAGGCAGGTACATTAACAATTATTTCTACTATATTATTAATCATGACAGTGATCATAGTCAAATTTGTGTGAACACAAAAAAACAGCTATATCGGAAAAAGTCATCACTTTCTTCCTGTCACTACCTAGCAAACTACATTATTCAGTTTGGGCAATCAAGATAATATAATCATGCCACAAAAAGGGAGCAAAGTAAACCACAATTAAATGTTCACGAAATAAGCATTTTAGCATAGAATATGACTGTGGAACAGTTAACAATAGACAATGAATGCAACTCCAAACTAAAAGCGACAAAACCAAGCAGTGACAAAAAAGAATAAGTAAATAGAAATCATAGAGATAAGGATTGTATGGAAAATGACAAAAGTACTAATGGTTGTGTGAATAGTAGACAAAAGAATATGTATTAAATTTGAAAAGAGTTGGTTGCTGCTAAACAGAAGCATCACGGTGACAGAATTGAGACAAACATGTTCACAAATATTTAAATATATATACCCCAAAAACAAAATTAGATAAACATTGAAAGAAAAATATTCCTGACAACACATCAAAAGGTGGAATAGTATAGATTTGTGTTGGCGCTTATGATATTTGATAGATGCTAACGAGAAAGTAAAATGCAACAGAGAGAGAATAGGTGCAAGTAAGACGAAAAGCGTGGGAAAGAGAACCATTGAAAGTGGTAATTGGTGTCAGTGAAAGAGTAAAAAGGTGCGAATTTGTATGTACGTCTGTATGAACGAAAGAGAGTGTGAATGTCAGTTAAATTCCTTCACGGATAAATTAAAGATGAGATTAATAAGGAAAATTATTTGAAAAGGCGCAACTAGAATCAAATCCATATGATTTTTAATTAGCCCCAAACTTTAAATGACGAGTGTATAAATTTGTCAGGTGATCTTTAGTTTGTGAAGTATAACATTTTGAGTGAACCGACTGTTTTTATTATGAAAAAAATGGTAAAAAGGAATTTCGCTTGTTGGTGAAATATTGCTTTTTGAAGGACAAAACTATCGTTCGAGCAAAAACTTGACTAGATGATGAGTTTCCCGAGGTTGTTATCGAGGAAAATATCAAAAAAGTCCACAAACTAATTTTGGATGACCCTAAAATGAAGATTTCCGAGATAGCCGGCACTCTAAAGATATCATCTGCACTTGACCATTATAACTTTCGCGAATATTAGTGTATAAGAAAGCTCTGTGCAAAGTGGATGTTTGTGAGCTCTCTTTTGACCAAAAAGGACGAGGAGTTGATGATTCGTAGCAGTGTTTGGAGATATGCAAGCTAAATAAGCCCGAAGTTTTATGTTAATATGTGACAATTAATGAGATATCGCTCCATTATTTCTCTTCGAAGTCCAGTCGACAATCATCCGAGTGTGCTGTCCAAACGATGAACCCGCTGCAGAGCGTGGAAAAACGCAACAACCGGCAGACAAGGTTATGGCGTCTATATTTTGAGCTACGTATTGAATAATTTTTATTGACCATCTTGAAAAAGCAAGCACCATCAACAGCGACTACTTCACAGTGTTAGTGGTTCATTTCGAGGACAAAAACGGCTGCATTTGAAGAAAAAGAAAGTTATGATTCACCAATGCAATGCACGGTGTCACAAGTCAGTGAAAACAATGACAAAAATCTTTAAATAGGGTTTCGAATTGATTCTATGTCCACCGTATTCTCCAGATCTGGTCCCATCAACTATTTACTATTCTCAAATATCAAAAGAATGCTTGTAGGCTTGCTGAGGTCTATGGACAAAGAGGCAAAGGTCAAATAATACCAGATGCATGCTATGGATAATGGTAATATTTGTAGTAATTATTATGCCATTATACTTAAAAACTTAATACTAACGTAGATTCATAACGTGAATATTTTATTATCTCTCGCCCAGAGAAATTAGAAAATTAAGATAATTTAATTTTTTATTTATTCTAGTACCTGTCTAAGTATATATCCTTGCTTGTGTATCGATATTTTGCAGCTATTTAGCAATTGAGTGCAACACAATATTATAGAGAGAGATAACAGCGAAAGGTTTATTGAAGTAAAAAAGCAATTGTAAGAATTTAAGTAGCACCCAAGAAGAGGAAATTATACAAACTCATTGTACAGCCATATATATTTATGTATTCATACGTTTTTTAACTCACTAAAAGGCGGTATTAAAGTAGATAAATCTGTTTAGCGGCTAACTTTGCGGCTACTTATATTTTAACCGCTTTCACTGCTGTTCGTCTGAACAATTTTGCTGTTTTCCTTTGAGAATAGTTAATTTAAAGCCTCCTTAGTTTCAAGCGAGCATCACATGAGCGGCATTCGCGTAGAAGCGGTAAAAAGGAAACGACGCTCAACCAGTTACTTGCTTTGCATTTCCTCTTTTTTTAACTTCTAACTACGTTTCGAACTATTGTGAGAATTAAAAAGTACCGTTATGTGAATTCACTGATGCCTTGATGTTGTGATGTGTTAGTGAATGCAGAGAATACACCGGAAGAAATTTTAGCGATTAACAATTGAGCAACATTCAAGTTAATTGTCAACATTTTTATTTGCAATGACTAAATTTATAACTAGGATATTGAAAGAGAAAAAAATCATGTTTTCAAAGCTTTACCCTTGATGTGTCCCTCAATGCAATACTAGCCGTGCAACCTAGTTGAATTCAGAGTGATGGATTTATCTAAGTTTGCTACGATATTTGTAACACCCAAAACTAAACGTCGGAAACCCTATAAAGTATTATATACACATATGTACATACATAAATGATATGCATAACGAGCTGGGTCGATTGAGCCAGTTTCATCTGTGTGTATGGCCGTCTGCCTATATACGCGAAATAGTTCCCCAGGTTTTAATATATTCAAACGAAGTTTTACACCTGTCCTCAAAAGTCTCCTCATTTGTTGGAACGGCTGATACCGAACAACTAAATCATATAACTACCATCCAATCTGACCGATCAAACTCAAGATAAAGATTTTGTTATATCCATTTA
The DNA here is from genome assembly GCF_024586455.1 of Bactrocera neohumeralis. Classification (NCBI taxonomy): domain Eukaryota; kingdom Metazoa; phylum Arthropoda; class Insecta; order Diptera; family Tephritidae; genus Bactrocera; species Bactrocera neohumeralis. The sequence goes on along the minus strand of NC_065920.1, from coordinate 54,712,366 downwards.
AAACATAAAAAATTCATCTGTGAAGTGCACTATGGCTTTGGTGAAATCAAAATTAACAAATTTTCCCTTTCCTCTTCTTATTCCGTTCCAATACCTAATTTACTTTCACGCATATGCTGAAGTGGACTCGATAAGAATTTGAGCTTTACTCTAGTCCTTGAAGGCCGTATGCTACAATTGAAGTATGTAATTATCCACGTGACCTTTATAAGCCCTGCTGTTATTATTAAAGTGTTACAAAGCGTTATATTTTTAGTAATTTCCTTTATTAAAAATTTAAAAACATGAACTATAACTCTATGCATATATATATAATTTTTTTGTGGATACGATAAGTCTTCCAAATATGTTGATTGGCCGTAGCGACAATTATGCCCGATCCATTGAACAAAGTTTGTACAGCGCATATGTGCTTACCCACAGACTTATTTTTCCCTGCGGAACTCCCTGTAGGCTTTCAAATTGAAAGGTGAATTTTGTCCATTTCATTTTCTTCAAAGCAATAACCTCCCGCTGCAATACACTTATGCCAACGAGTTTTCCAGTCATCATAGCACTTGGAAAAATTCTCCGTCGTGATGGCCATCAGAGCCTTCTTCGATTCAGCTTTTATATCCTCAATTGAGTCAAAACGGTGTCCTCGGAGTGGTCATGAGAATTTGCTGAATAGCCAGAAGTTACACGAAGGTAAATCAGGTGAATGCGGGGGTTGCGATACGCTATTAATTGAAAATGTGACGAAATAATCACGAATAACCAATGCAGTATGAGATCGTGCATTATCGCACTTCTTTGTTCAACAAATTTAGACATAGTAAAAATGGAAGAATTCATTTTTAGAGCCTCACAAAACTACGCGTATTTGAGAATTCTAATGACTACGTCCCTTGATCGTATCGGCAAGGGTGTTCCTAATTTGTCGGAAAGTATTTGCCTTTCGTTTTGAGCGCAAACTTTCCACCACTACGTGATCTGCCGTTTCGATACAGTGCAATTTTTACAGATAGCTTTCGAAGTAGTCGTGGTCAGATAAAATCTGTGTAATCTTATCACCATGATCCCACGTAACCCAGTGTCTAATATCGGGTATCAGAGAGTGGGTTCACCTTCCCTCGTTGAGATATCCCATCTTTGCTGTCATTGCCAGAGGCACTTTTCATTAATTTTTGCCACTTATTTTGTATTGATATTGGCTAGGTGTTTTGTTTGCTCTTATGTCTCGGACTATAGCATACACTGTGCCTTGTCTTTTCTGGAAACCAAATCGACATGTGCATTTGTATATTGCAAACGCCTACTGAAATATTCAACGTTAATACTACATAAGTTTATATATCTTTTAAATTTTTCTTTAATGCCTTTATTTCCATTGTGATCAAACTGTCATTTAGTTATCAAATCTATGTAAAGCAATCAGATGCAGAAATCAGAAAAATATGTAAAAAGCAAACAAAATAAATAAGATGTGCTAACAAAACAATACGTAAGCATACAAATGTCTGGACACACCTTGCTAAGACTATTGACGCATTCAAACAAAACAGTAGGTGGGTGTAACAGCGTGTTGGCATTTCACACCTTCACTTTTGACTTAAACGGTGTTTAAGACCTACACAGTAACCGACATACGAGTACTATATGTCGAAGCTATTCGGAAATTTATTTAAAAAATGGGGAAAACTAGAAACAAATATAAAAGGATATCGGCCAGGCAGTTAGTTGCCTGACGAAACATCATTAGTGCTAAGAAGTTATTGGCGTGACATTTTTGTTGCTAAGTGATGATTGTACGAGTAATAGTGGGCGCTTTAAGGTTCGCATAAGAGTTTTGTAAACGTTTGCGGGACGTTTATTAACATAATATTTTCCATTTCGTATTTTTTCGTTTTCTTAAAATCAAATGATGATTGACCTTTTCCGATCAATATATTTTTATCAAAGCTTGTTTTTGCTTTTTTAAAGTCATAAATTACGAATTTCAATATGATCTCTCAATATACTTGATTTTCAAACAAACCCAAGTGAAACTTGAAAATATTTATAATTTATAAATATATAAACATTCGAACTTTGAAGGGCGTATAAATACAGAAAAAAAAAGAAAATGTAACTAAAATAACACTTCTCCTTACAACTTCAGACACTTAATGTGAAAAAAGAAAATAAAAACTCAATAATATTTTTGCTAGCATAATAAAACTTTTACATTACAATAAATGCAGTTGATTTGCTATCAATAGATAAGAAAATAAGCCAGGCAGGTAAATATAGACCATTTCAGAGAATTTCCACAAGAAGCAAATCAGATACGACACCGTAACCAATTGGCGTTTGAAATGCGATTGTCACGCAGTTCTTTGACATTTCCTGTCACGAACAGTTTTTGGCTTTATCCACTACTTTGTTACTTGTTAATTATAGTGCGCTTGTTAGTATTCTAATACCCGTCTCTTTAAAAACCTATCCAAAAAATTTTCAATTTATGATGCGATATTGTGCTAAATGCATTAACTTGACTATTTATTTGCTTTGACTGCATGCTAATTTTTTTCTTGTGTGACTCCCAGTTTCCTAGGCTCGGCATTTAGATATGATAAACGAAGGCACTAGAAACTGGTTAGGCAATTTGTTATATAATCACCTTAAAGATTACAAAATTTATTATCTTGCTTTTTTACACCCTGAACAGGGTGTTAAAAAAGTTGTCACGAAGTTTGGAACACCCAGAAGGAATCGTCGGAGACCCTATAAAGTATATAGTATATAAATGATCAGTATGCCGAGCTGAGTCGATTTAGCCATGTCCGTCTGTCTGTCTGTATATATACGAACTAGTCCCTTAGTTTTTAAGATATCGTTTTGAAATTTTTAAAACGTCATTTTCTCTTCAAGAAGCTGCTCATTTGTCGAAACGGCCGATATCGGACCACTATAACATATAGCTGCGATCGGAATCAAGTTCTTATATGGACAACTTTAACATTTGACAAGATATATTCACGAAATTTGGTACGTATTATTTTCTAAAGCAACAAAGTAATCTTCGATGAAATTGACCAGATCGGTTAACTATAGCATATGGCTGTCATACAAACTGAACGATTGGAATCAAATGCTTGTATGGAAAACTTTCACATATGACAAGATATATTCACGAAATTGGGTACATGATATTTTCTAGGGCAACAATGTAATCTCCCAAGAAATTGTTCAGATCGGTTAACTATAGCATATAGCTTCCATACAAACTGAACGACCGGAATCAAGTTCTTGTGTGGACAACTTTCACATTTGACAAGATATATTCACGAAATTTGGTATATATTATTTTCTAAAGCAACAACGTAATCTCCGAAGAAATTGTTCAGATCGGTTAACTATAGCATATAGCTGCCATACAAACTGAACGATCGGAATCAAGTTCTTGTTGGGACAACTTTCACATTTGACAAGATATATTCACGAAATTTGGTATAGATTATTTTTTAAGGCAACAATGTAATCTCCGAAAAAATTGTTCAGATCGGATTACTATAGCATATAGCTTCCATACAAACTAAACACATAGTTACTAACAGAAGTGCACCTGTGAAGGGTATTTAGCTTCGGTGCAACCGAAGTTAACGTTTTTTTCTTGTTTTTAATTGGCTTTGCATATGCGAATATGAATTTAACTCGTGAGATATTTACATCAAGAAAGAGCTACGGAATGGTGTTGCCTTATTATAAACTAATAAAACAGATAAGAAAACCATCATAGGTGTAACTTATTCCTATTTCTGACAAATACGGAAGGGCTAAGTTTCAATCATATAGAGTTCGAAAATCCTTACATTAGTTTAATAGGGGCTATGCCAAGTTTTTGCTCAAACTTATACATTGTAGGCACTAAGATACATGGACACGACCTCTCATTGCCATTGAGATAACTCAAATATTGGCCGATATATATGTAGTATAAAGGCACCCGGAAGTTCGAAAATCTTTATATTGAGTATATGGGGGCTAATGGACGTATTGGTCCGATTCTTTCCCATTTTTGACATAAAGACATACCATTATAAAGAAAGGATTATCCCTTAATTTCAGTTATATATAAAAGTCTAAATATTCGGGAACTAAGAGCTTGAATAGTCTTTATTGCATTTAAACAATTTTTATCATAAGGTGGCAGACATTGAAAACATTATTCGTGGAAAGTTTTATCCCGTTGTAATGTGTTATTTGTGTACTGGAAACTGAACGAATAAAGTGGAATTTAAAATTGTGGTATATGTGAAGTAGGCGTGATTATTTGTCCCATTCCGTACATTTTCATAATGGAACATATGAATGTAAAAAGAATGCCCCGAAATCTAGTCCAAATAGGTCAGTCTGGTCCCGAGGTATTTGATTTTACCAAAACCAATTTTCACATCGTTTCCCATAAAACTCTCTTATACATATCATCTCGGTTATGCCTGTGGCGTATTTAGTTTTTGATCATCGCGCTTTTAGTACTTTTTAACTGTACCGTACCGATCTATGGGGAGTGAGCGGGGATATCTTTCGATCTCATATATTTTCACACTGTCGGTAGAGGTTACTCAGCAAATTTGGTTGTTGTAACTTTAGTAGATTAGTAGATATGTATATTAAACATATTGGAGAGCGGGGCCACTCCCACTTTTCCAAAAAATTTAGGCCTCAGGTACCCTTGCTACGGGGACCCTTTGTACCAAATTACAGCTTAAAATCTTAATTTAGTGCTTAGTTATTGCACTTCTGGGTTGTCGGTTAATTGCGATTTGTGGAAGTGGCAGTGGTCCGATTACGCGCATCTACAAACTCGAAATTTTTTTCGTAACCAGCATGTAAAGATTCATCTCAATTTTTACTCAAGATACAGCTTACACAGACGCACGGACAGACAGACATTTACCCGGATTTCAACTTTTCTCGTAATCCTGATCATTTATATAAATATCTATCTCGTTTAGTTTTAGGTGATATACTATATACAACCGTTAGGTGAACAGAAATATAATACTCTGTAGCAACATGTTTCAGGGCATAAAAATCGCTTGATTGAAACCGGTTTTAGATCCATAGTCTCTTAAACAAAATTGCGCAGAATGATATGTAGAATATTTAGATTTTTTTCATTTTTTGGCTCCCTGTAAATCAACATGCCAACATGTCTTGCTTACTTAGTATGTAGCAGCCGCTAAGGTTGGACGTGTTTTTATTAGCTTGAAGATTTTTCTTTCTTAAAAGCTCACACTTCGTTGTTTGTTCGTGAGTTATCCATATTCGCCAAGCATGGTTCAATGTGATTTATTCCTATTTCCAAAAATTTAGAGAACTTTAAGGTGCCGCCGTTTTACAGAACAGATGAAAATCACTCAAAGCGCTTAAGGATATCCCAAACATTAAGCTTAAGAAGTGTTTCGTCTATTGTAAGAAGCACTATTATAAGCGCGTAATATCGAATTAGGACTAGATTGTAGCGACAATATTAGTGTTTATATATATGTTTTTAACGAAAATTCAAACTAGGCTTTAGAAAACTCCTCATACTGACATACATATGTCTTAATTAGACTGGAAAATTAAAAATATAGGAGCACCATTCAGCAAAAAAAAGTACTCAACTACTTATGAAACTGCATATTAAAAACACTTAACTTTAACAAGCTTAAGGCAGCGACTCTCTACGAGGAGATTTGTAAATATATTTTTAATATTTTATACACATTTTTAGATGTAGAAAACGACCACTATATGCACTAATTATATATATTGAAGAATAATTACATATATAGAAAAAAATACTTCATTCATTTCTAGTGTTGTATATTTGGTCTTGAAGCTAATATTGAGGCATTTGGACACAATACCGATAAATTTTCATTAAGTTAGTCATCATTTCCGAGAATTTGCACAGAGCCAGGTAGATGGCGAAGCCCAGTCTTGCTCCAAGATAGCACTTTTCAGTGCTCAACCTAAAATGTCGAACAAAGTTGTTCATCTGGATATTCTTAGTTATACATTATTTCCAATGTGTTGTGCATGTAAACGAATGCTATCAGAATTTGAGCTTTTTGAGGTCAATGATGACTTTTGAAAGAACCAAGCGTTGGACAGGGAAGTTGCTTTACATAAACTAAACCACCATCTGTGGAATTTAGCCGATGAATTAGCTGTCTATATTTGATGACGACGTAGACCAAGAGGTTTAAAAGATGTCATAAATAAATATTATTTGTGTGGGCACTCAATGAAAACGCTCAAAGAGCTCTCAAGATAATGCAGGTATTTCACGATTTCAAACCATAGAAAAAGAGCAAAAAAATTTTTATTACGCTGCGTTGTACGCATTTATTGAGAATGTAAAAAACAAATAAATTAAAAAAAAAGTTTAGAATCATTTTTTTGAATAATATTATATTAAATACTGCTAAGTGTTTGATTTATTTGTGCTTAATTACTTATACAAACTCGATCAACTAACAACTTTCTCTATTTAGCCGGTACAAGAATTAATAAAAATATTATTTTCGTTACTAAGTTATGATTCAAGTGCAATAATATTTTTTATTGTTACAAATAAAAATATTTATGCTTACAAAGTTGTTTAGAAAAAATAAAAAGGTTTGCGTTTTTATTTCCAAATTAAAAAGTTTTGCATTATTCCATGGGTTATCCTACTGCTTATTGAAAACTACAAGGGTCTTAATATCTTTTGGTTCTTGAGTGTCATTGAGTCTAATCTATTACTATCTTCAAATTAAATAGTAAGTATTTGCTTTGAAATGCATAATTTAGGAACAAATTAGAATGAAAACTCAAATGCCTAGTTAATTTCGTTGAAAATGTTACTCATACGCACCAGTGAGCATCGTCTACAAGCTTACAATTTCCAACCAGATTTTCTGTACATACATAAGCGCACATACCATTGCTAGAGTGTTTTTATAAATCCAAATCTGCTCACGCATTTGGTGCTATCAAAGCGTATGCATTTGCGGTATCTATTAGCGGTAGCGGTTTGAATTTGAGCGCTTACAATGCTACGCAAATTAGCTTTTCACTGATTAAATTTCTACTATATTTGATTGTATGTGTGGGTGTACTTATACCTGTGAACATAGTGTGTCTCTTTCTAGAACTAAACACTGTCATTTAGCGTTAATTAAATGTGTTTGCTTCCGCTCTGTGCATTTAACATTTCTGTCATAAAAATTGCAACAATTTTGGTCGCTATTTCCTTCCTGTCTGTTGCAATGAACTAATATTATTTAAAAGATTATGAGCAAATCTATTGTGCTAATAAAAAAAAGTTTACATTTAATTATGAGAGTTAATTTTTTAATGTGTAACAAAATTCACGTTTTACATACCTATAGGTAGCGATTCACGTTTGATGTCTTCAATTGACTCAAATCACAAAGAATCAAAGCAATATGTGACGGTACATTATCGTGGTGCAAAAACCAAGAGTTTGCCGGCCCATAATTCTGGCCTCTTTTTACGAATGGATTCGCTCAATTAGTATTCTTTGTTGACAGTGTGACCGGTCTGAAGGAATTCGGAGTACACCACACTTCGATTATCGAAGAAAACTGTGAACATAACATGACTTTAGATCGATTAGTCGTATTTTTCCGCATTGTAAGCGTAAAACTTATTGCCAGTAAAAATACGCTTCATGACATTCTGATAGTCGGAATGCATTGTTTCAAAGATGGTTTTGAATAAAATAGTGATTTCGGAACAAACCGTACTTTCATTTTTCTTAGGTCAAAATGATCTTTCAAAACGGTTGTCACTGTTCCTTCAGATGTTCTAACGATGCTGGTAAGATTCCTCACTATTAATCGTTTATTTTCAAGCACCAATATTTCGGCACCATAAATTTGATTCCGCACGACATTGAATGAAAATACTTTGTTGAATAATTTCACTCATCGTAAAAATCTCCGAATGCACAATGGGTACTTCATAAAGACAAGCGTATTTTAAAAAATAATAAATATTTTGATGTAACATTTGTCACAGATGTCACTGACAGTCATAACAACCTAGTAAAAATATTTAGACGAATGAGTTTTCACGTGAAATTTCTAACCATCTAATATTGATCATTTCATCAAGCATTTAATCATGAATGGACAACTGCTATCAATGAAGTTTTTGAAATTAGAGTGACAAATTTGATCAGACGATGCGTCAGAATGATGTATGGCGATAAGCAAAATGTTAGGTGTTTGACAGCACTTTCCATTGAGATTTTCAATACCATATACAAGAAGGCAAGAGAAAAAGTCTATGTGAAGGCCTTAAAAATTTTAAACGCCGATAACACATTCATTCTCATTTATTATGATACTGTAAACGGGCCATATTACGAGGCATAGTCAATGTAGATTTTTCAAAAAATCGTTTGTCGTATTTATCGCTTAAACTTTGCTTTATCCTCATAAAAAAACTTCAAGATTTTTTATAGTTAGGAGATTTTTTTGTGAAAATTGAAACATGCGTTGAGATGAAAAAAATTAAATAAAACCGCCAACATTTTCGAACGAAGGAAAAGTTCGACGTAAATTAACTCAGCTACGGTGCACCGAAGAACTTCATTCATTCGTATCGATGAAATAGATCGAGGACGCAGATTACTCCAAAACGAGTTTTGTGAAGATTGACCAAAAGCAATTTTTGTTCCGGAAGCTATTGATACTGTGCACAAACTTTACAAATCGTCAAGTGACCTATCGTGTATAACTATAGGTATTATTGTGACTAGCAAACATTCATTATTGAATGAACATGCGACTGTAAAAAATATGTAATCACATTAGACTTCCCACAATTTGTCGAACGCTCACAAATAGGCTTGTGTGAATTGGACGGGAGAATGTTAAAAAAATAACAAAACTATAATTTGAAATACATCTGTAAAATCGTGAAAGATAATAAAACGAGGGCTTACGCTTATGTGCCCTAAAGTTAATATCAGTCGATTGTATGGGTGCTTCAAAATAGAATCCAACAAAAGTTGATCACGCACGAAGCACTACAAAGCAATGGTTGTTGTTTTTAAGAACAAATGTATATATCGCAACCATACCACTAGAACAACGAGAAGTGAAACACAACCATCTGTTTGCCATATGTCTTTCAAGAAATTAGAAAAACTAACTAGAAAAACTAACTGCCGAAGACACATAGCGACTGAAACAACTTCATTTTTGCGCACTCAAAACAACGATTTAACGAGGTATGATTTCGTAAAAGATTAACTATTAATCAACGTTTTTGGACACCAGAAGAGATGGGTGATGTATTCAGAACGCATGGTTTGGAGATACCTCAATCAGAGTGGCAAAAGAGCTTCGAAAACTGGTTCAAACGCGTGCAAAATATAAAGATCTTAATGCAGAATATTTTAAAAAGCAATCGATGTAAAATTTTAAGCCCGTTTTTCACAAAACTACTTTTTTCTAAATGGTGAATCAAGTATCTTTGACAATTTTTATCCGGTCAGCTTCAGATTTGGCAAAAATATAAAAATTTTATTCGGCATAGAATTATATACGTATAAACATAACTGGATTAATTCAACACTATTTTTATGGTTTTATTATGAAATTACTAAATAAAAACGTATTTTTTCAGTTCAAATGCCTACAATTTGTGAAGGAACCAATATTTTTAAATTTCCTTCCGTACTTCCGTGTGTCCTCTCACTACAAATAAAAAAGTAAAAGAATCCCCACATGACCTCCGCAACATACCAGGGTCATACCCCTTAACATTTCCACGAAGTTTGTAACACCCAGAAGGAAACGTCGGGGACCTTATATGAAATGTATATAAATTGTCAGCATGACAGGCTGAGTCGAAAAAGCTATTTTCGTCTATCTGCACGTCTGTCGTCCGCCTGTCTGTAAGCACGCGAAGTAGTCTCAGGTTTTGAGATGTCAAACTGATATTTTGCATAAGCTCTTTTCTCCGGAAGACTTTGCTTATTTCTCGGAATCACCGAAATCGGATGTATTTAGCATACATCTACCATACAAACTGAACTATCAAAATCAAGTGCTTGCATGATTTTTTTTTTCCAGACATCTTATAGAAATTTGACATGTATTATTATTCGAGACAACAGTGCAATCCGGTCAATGGGTCTTCACAAAAGTTGGCCCAAGTTATTCTCTAAGATAATAATGTAATATGCAAAGAAATTGTTCAGATCGGCTTACTATAGCATATAGCTGTCATACAAACTTACCGATCGGAATCTAGTGCTGGTATGGAAATCTTTTGCATTTGACAAGATATATTCACGAAATTTGGCATAGATTATTTTCTAACACAACAATGTAATCTCCAAAGAAATTGTTGTCAGATCGGTTAACTATAGCATATAGCTGCCATACAAACTGAACGATCGGAATCAAATGATTGCATGGGAAAATTCCTCTTTAGCGATATATCTTCACGAAATTTGGTATGAGTTATTGCTCATAGAAATAATGTAATATCGGAAGAAATTGTTCAGATCGGCTCACTATAGCATATAGCTGCCATACAAAGCTTTCACATTTGACGTGGTATCTTCACGAAATTTGACATGGATTACTGCTTAAAGTAATAACATAATCTTCGAGAAAATTGTTCAGATCGGATTACTATAGCATATAAAATAGCATATATAGCATATATACTTGTATATAGCAGTTACTAAAAGAAATGCACCTGTGAAGGATATATTAGATTCGGAAAAGTAAACAAAACACTAAAATTGCAGATAAAGCAGACACTGCACCTCTGTGATTTGTCTATGAACACTCTGTAGGCATGCCTTTTTGTTCACAGGAATGCAGTTGATTACGTATATGCCATGGTGCTTCCGAGTGTGCTAATAGCTAATGTGGCGTACTAAAACACTTATTATTAAAAAAACTCTGCTTTGAACATTATTTTCGATATCACTAGCTGTTGTTGTTGGCTGTTTTTTAACGTACATTCACTTTGATGCTTGTGTTTGTACACAATTTAATTGTTTTGTTTCTTTTTTTTTATTTATTGCGTTCTGAAAGTCATTACTTAATCGAAGAAAAATTTTCCAACAGCAATGAAATTAATTAAATTTAATTAACAGCAGATACCCAAGCCAGATATCTAAATTTATGCGACGGAGCCCACTCAGAGTTACGTACGTGTAATATTTTTAAGTACACAGCACAATTTTGCTTGAAGTTATTTTATTCAATTTTAATAATAAAATTCAGATTCATTGAGGCGACGAATTTTTGTTTAATTATGTTAATACTACGGTGATTAAAAAGTAAGGATAAAATCTATTTAAAACTCTTTTTTTTTTTTAATTTTTTTTTTTTTAATGTTGGTAGGACTGTCATAAATAGTTGTCAATTTTCATTTGTGAAATGTTGTATTTATTTCCGAGTTGCACATATTTTAATTAACAACCGAAAGTGAATTTTTCGATTTTTTTGTAAATTTTATAGAGCAAAGCACATACGTCTTGTGGGGATGGTTGTTGAAACACTTTTTAGATGGCCTTCAGCAAATTTTGTTTTATCTCTTCGATTGACTGAAAACTGATTTCACGAAGAGCAAATTTCAATTAAGGGAACAAGAAAAAATCACATAGAGCCAAATGTGTTGAATATGGTGGTTAGGTATTTATTGCATTTTTAACTTTAAATTCTGTCACAATCGTGACTCGATACGATGGTACATTATCATCGTGTAAAATCCATGAATTGTTGTTCCACAATTCCTGCCGTTTTCGACGGATAGAACTCCTTATTGACCGTCTGTACTTCCAGAAAAAATTCATGGTGCACCAAACCACGGATATCAACAACAAAAAAACACAATGACCATCACCTCAATTATTGAGCGCCTTTGACGATCTCTTGCCCGTCTTTGAAGCCTTTGTACCCTTTATAGGTTTTCGTTTTTGATAAAACTGAATCAAGATTTTCCAAAATTCGCAACGGTTCGGCACATGAATTTATTTTAGAAATACAAAATTTTAGACAAATTCTTTGTTCGATATTTTCAACCATTGTTAAAATCGACGCAATGTTGATATTTTGAACCCAGCAACACAGTTGGCTGTCTACACAAAATATTGGTCAATCAGATTTACAGTATTTTATTAAACTTCTTTTAAAAAAATTAAATTACTATTTTTTACTATGCATTATTTTATTTGATCTTATTTATTATTTTATATTATTTTTATCAATTTATATATAGGTTTTTTGACTTATTTCACTTTGCCTTTCCTAACATTTTCATTTTGGTCCGTGGATGTGAAAATAATTTAATTTTTGGAATGATATATTTCTTTCGTTTTTTCTATTTTATTTTATTTGATTTTATTTATATTATTTTATTTATTTTTGTATAGCATTTCATTTTGCGTTTTCTGATATCTTTTGAATTTTTAATGAAAAATTTAAAATTTTTAATTTTATTAACTTTTGTATTACCTTTAGATATCTTTCGATTCCTCTGCAGATTATATTTTTATTTTTTCTAATTTCCAATGGAGGATGGATGATATTGACATCATCGTCCTCAACACCAGCGCCGTTAGTTCTGCTTTCTCCAGACTGGACACTGAAGCACAGAAAATGGGTCTGGCAGTGAATGAGGGCAAGACGAAATATCCTGTCATCAAACAAACAGTCGTCGCACTCGCGACTTGGCTCTCACGTCACTGTTGACAGTTATACCTTTGAAGTCGTAGATAATTTCGTCTATCTTGGAACCAGCGTAAACACCACCAACAATGTCAGCCTAGAAATCCAACGTAGGATAACTCTTGCCAATAGGTGGTACTTCGGACTGAGCAGACAATTGAGAAGCAAAGTCCTCTCTCGACAAACAAAAGCCAAACTCTATAAGTCACTCATTATTCCCGTCCTGCTATATGGTGCAGAGGCATGGACTAGGACAACAACTGATGAGTCGACGTTGCGATGGAACGATGAGTTGCAGAAGATATAGGACGACATTGGCATAGTTCAGCGAATTAAAAGACAGCGGCTACGTTGGCTAGGTCATGTTGTCCGGATGGACGAAAACACTCCAGCTCTGAAAGTATTCGACGCAGTAACCACGGGGGGAAGCAGAGGAAGAGAAAGACCTCCACTCCGTTGGAAGGACCAAGTGGAGAAGGACCTGGCTTTGCTTGGAATATCCAATTGGCGCCACGTAGCGAAAAGAAGAAACGACTGGAGCGCTGTTGTTAACTCGGCTATAATCGCATAAGCAGTGTCTATGCCAATAAAGAAGAAGAAGAATTTCCCTTATTGGATTATTCGTGCAGTAATATTGAATTCAGTTTTAAATTCCACCACAAACTGATTCCCACCTTCAACTTTGAACTGCGGTAAATCCACCGGCTTTATGCTTACATATTCTTAAATATTTTTAATAACCATCTTATATATAGTATATGGTACGCTAACACAAAGTTGAGCGCGCGTTCGGTAAAAAAATTCAGTACCGTTATACAACCTTTGGGGCCGAAGTCCAGAGTAAAACTAAAATAAATTGATGATACGATCAAATTGGATTTGCGAAGTCGTCCTATTAGCCGACCAACGAAGTGCGGAAGCTACTAGCGACAGCGCTGCTTAACGAAACCTCGAAAGTCATAAACGAAGCATCAATTCGAGCGTACGAAGATTAAACTGTAATTACAACTGTCTAGGTGGATGTGTAATTCTGTTTCGGGAGCTAACCAACGGCGAATGAAATTTGTCGGAAAAACGGTTAGGAAATCCGAATTACAAAGTCAGCGTAGGGTTCTCGCCAAATATCAACCGCTTTTTGGATTCGTTTCCTTAGAACAATAATTTTTTTGGTTAGTTAAGTTGAAAATGGCAGTTACAGTGAATGTTGTTTTAATATTTTTGTGATCAAAATATATGGATACCAAAGAGAGGTTTTTAACATAGGTGAGTATAAACTTAAATCGACTTTAAATAAGTAACACACAAGTTTAATAGGATTATATAATTGTATAAAGATAAATTTCAAAATGTCTATAAATATTGAGAATTAAGAGCATGATATTTTTTGCATAACAGTAAAGATTGCTAAAAAATTTATATCTATAAAGAGAAATGCTTTACTTTTGATGGTTAACAATGTGAGTGTTTGAGTTTTAACATAAGAGAGTTAACTTGAACCGATTTAGTCTAAGAGTAAAAGCTACTTGCGGTAAATAGATGTATGGAGAGGAAATTCGAAAGCCACTTAAATTTTGGAGATTTAAACGGTAGCTTGCAGAAAGTATGTAGAGATTTTTAACATTAGCGTGATAATCATTAACAGATTTTGTATAAGAGCAGATGTTACCAACGATATATACATACTTATATAGGAATATTTTCGAAAGTTGGTATCTGAATATTAATATAAGAGCGACCAGAGAGCTTGTGAAGAATTTTAACATAAGTGAGTTAAACATAAATCCATGTTGTATAAGAGCGAAACTTACCAACATATATAAATATATAGGAATTTTTTCAAAAGATGCTCATTTAAACAAATAGCGCCAGAGAGTTTGTATAGAATTCTAACAGAGGTGAGATAAACATAAGCCGATTTTGTATAATAGTAAGGGTTACCTTTAACATAAACATGTTTGGGAAGTAGCTTCGAAAAATGCTAAAATTTTTAATCTTAACAACATGAACGTTAGGAGAGTTGGAATAGGTTTTTAACAGAAGATAGTTTAACTTTAACTGATTTTTTATTGGAATAAACTTTTCTAGCCATAAATAAATGTATTGAGATTAATTTCGAAAGACACTAAATGTTGATGTTTAACAGCATGAGCTTGTAAAGATTTTTAACAGAATCGAATATAATCCTAAACCGATTTTGTATAAGGATAATTGTAAAATAAACGTATGAAAAGTAATTTCGAAATGTTCTAATATGCTTTAGTTTAAATGCATAAGCATGAAGATGTTTTTGACATAACTGAGTATAAACTTATACCGAATTTGTAGAAGAATGACTTCTCTTCTCTGCTCAACATAAATATTGTTCAGCACGTGCAGGGTAAAGTCCTCTCTTGACGAAAAAAGACCAAATAGGCGAGATAAGCGGAGTTTACGCCAATAAAGAAGAAAAAGTGCAGTGCTCTGCATAACGTAACAGGTGCTGGTGCTGACTACTTTGAGAAATACATACATGTTTCCACACTTCAGAAATTTTATCTTCAGCGTCCAGTATTTATGTACATATTAAGAAGCTAAAACAGGCTCATTTGCTATTTTTGGTATAAAAGAATTTGAATTGAATAATCGTAATTATCAGCTTCGTGAAGCAACGAAAAAATCAAAAAAATTTTGGAGGGAATACAATTTGTTTCCATGCATGTTCCTTGCAATTTAGTCACTCTTTTCAATTCTACCGGATAACAGATGCTCTTGATGATAATGAATAGTTCGAAGTGATATGTGAAACTCTCGCACATTGCTACAGTTATGCTCCAGATATTGTAATAAGTCCATTAATGCTGGTATATTAGATTCTAACTAGACTGTTTAATTCGACAAAACTGCAATTAGGTATCAAGACTATCGCATCTTTTATTAAATAAGCTTCTAAACATGTAAATGGAGTAATAAAATGTAAGGCAAGGCAAAAGCCGGTTCTGTAAAGCCTCTGTTGAGTTTACGTATGAAAAATCGACTCACCAAAGTACCTATGTTAAAGTAAATAAGCTTAATGTAGGTCAGTTTTGTTTACCACCGGTCTGAGTGAGTTACATTCAATGAGAGTGTGACTAACAAAATTCGTCATAAATAATGCGAGCTGTGTAGTACGAAATTCGAATTCAGCTCAAAATAAGTATTTTTCTCAAGGAAATAATTTGCTAAGTGGTGTTTATAAAATGTACTCTTCAACTCAGTACTTATGTGAGTAAAAATGACTGAATGAGGAACTCTGTGCAAATAAAAAATAAATTAGAGGAAATTGGCTCTAAATATATGAGACAATAAAACAACTATGGATGTGATTGCAATAACTTTACAATTAATAGTGTTGTGTAGTGGTAGGGCCGTCCTACAAAAAAAGTGTCGGTATATCACTCGTAAAAAACACATGCATGTACATACATGCGCAAAGTCCAGATATGAAAACAAGTTTTGCGAAGAAAACAAACCTTTTGCCTGAATTTTTCCAGCACGTTGATACTATTTATGTACGAATGTGTATATTGACTGCGTTCATATGATTCACCATGTCTTAATTCGGTCATTAAAAGTCTCTTTTGAGCGTATTTTCGACAGAATACTATAAACTCATAGATACGCTTATAAATGTCACTCCTGTCTCAAAAGTGGCAGATAAATCATTTTTGCTGCAGTGGAATTGAATGTTGGTATGTTTTGTAGTTAAACAGAACAAGTTGGCAAATGCTTCTATGCATTGCTTAAGTGCAACTCATGAGCCTATTTTATGGCTAAGACATAAAATTATGTTTTCATTCTGGCGAGATATGTCAACCAAATTAATTGAGCTCTTTGATGTAAGTATCAGTAAAATTCAACTTGAAAATGGCAGGAGATCTTTAAATTGAGATAAATTTCAGTTTTTTGCCAGCTTCTTATTTGAGTTCACTTCATGCTCGTAGAAGTTTTTTAGGAAATAATTCTTCTTATTAATATAAGTACATTCTATTGGGTCCTACTTGTATATGCTCCTTAAGCTCTTCATCCTTGCCAGCCAGTTAGTTACTAGAAATCATTGCGGTATGCGAAAAGCTAAACACCATTTATTGACAGGGACACTCTATAAGATTCTGTTAATTTTTGATAGATATTTCTGCCACCAGCCTGGCACTTCATAAGAGAAGTTTAATGATTAACTTTTTATAATTATAGAAGATTGTACTAAAATTTAAATATTTTTCTTAAATATTTTTTCATAATTTTACAATTACGAAAGTTTGGGCAAAGTGAGCCTTCCATTCCTGTTTACGTGAACACTACGAACTTAAAATGTATTCAAATGTCCGTGTCTAAGCGCCCAAAGGCATATTATAATTGCTAAAAATTAAGCATGCAATCGTAAGCATTTCGAGACTAGTTTGAGTGGCAGCTGTTCAAAAACTGTGAATTTGATTGTTCATATATGTATTGTTAGTTCAAATCAAGTGGTAATTTTCATTTGTGGTTGGCAATTTGACTGAAACGATTTCGGGATACATGCAATCAATGGGTAGTTCAAGGTAGAAAATATATATACATACACTTATTTTATATTTAAGGATAAAATTTAATGTTGTGTATGCACTTGAATACAATTAAAAATAATAAGTTCAACGACTTTCCGAATGCAACTGAAACACTAATTTCCAAAAATTAGGTTTCTTAGGTAGCAAAGAAATTTATCCCAGATTTTAGGTTTTCACAAGTTTATGTTCAATTTTCTCCTCACCTGCGTATAAATTAAAATAGTTCAACGCTAAAGTTACATTCCATTTGCACGCGCACCATGATTTAAAAAAATTCAAAATGTTACGTAAAAAGTCTTTATTTTCTACATTTGTATTATATTGATTTCGCTGTCGGCGGTGGAAGCATATTGTTACAAATGGAAATTGTAATGGAATAAAAAACTTAAGCGCTTGTGCAAAATAATAACATAATAATACAAGAAGAGCGTGCTGCCTTCCACAGACAAAATGGATTAGTACTTGCATATTGCGGGAATTGTTCACAGCACTCTCCCAAAAATCCAAAATCAGTCATTTTTGCGCTAAAATGTACTTACATAATCATTTTTTCACTTTTTCCAAATTGTTGTATTTACTTAAGCTGAGTATTTCATTTTGCTTTGTATGCAAGCACGCACCATGAAACGCTATTTGGGTTTTCCTTTTCTGACAATTTTCTGCTCTTTTGCAATGCTCAATAAAAGAGAAAACTAAAATGCAAGGCGGCAAAATTATGGTCAAACTCACTTAAGACCCCAGTCTATTGGGGCATGTACCCTTTACTCATATACGCACTTACAGACACATAAGTATACATATGTGTGCAATTATTATGAAGAGATACACTCTTGGAAGACTCGCACAAAATTTTATATGCCTTTCGTACGTGCATTTATCGCAGTTGACCTTTTTTTGCACACATCGCTTTTCGAGCGGTTTACTTGTAACAGTGAAGATATGTGACGTCGTTGGTGCACTCATTTTTGAAACGTGCTGAATATTAAATGTACATACATGTTGGCAAATATATCTACGAATTGTGTAGATTTTAACTCAGTACAATCAGCCTTGAACTTTTAAGCACGTTTTTTCGAGATGTACTATAATTATTTAAGATCTGACGAGCTTTGCGTACTTTGTAAATTATTGATTACAAGGTTATTGTATGACGTTATCAAGTTATCAACTATCACTTTGCGCAAACAATAGTAGGAATTTGTTCATATTTTTAAACTTCTTAATTTATTCTTCAAAATCTACTTCATCATCTTCAAAATAATCCACTTTGGCCCCAGTACACGAATGTGCATGGAAGGAATTCATTGTACACCACACCCCGATAATCGAAGAAAACTGTTTTTCGAAAAAATTTAGTAATATTGGAACCAATGCTGTTGTCACTTTTCTTAGAACCAAATGATCTTTCAAAGTGGTTTTCACTGATCTTTGTGATATTCCACCGGTGGCAGTAAGACCTTTGATTGTTAGTCGTCGATTCTCAAGAACCAGTTCCTTAATTTTATTGACGTGTTGAGCATCAGTTGATGTTTAGGGCCGTCCTGGACGCGGTTCGTCGTCAACGCGTTCTCGACTCTCTTTGATTACAAAACACTTGCTCGCGACAAACAATTATTACCGAAAGTCTTTTCTTCTTTATTGCATAATTTCACTCATTGTAAAAATCACTGAACGCACTAATGGTTGTTTTTATGTGACATTTGGTTCAGATGGCACTGACAGTTATATCAACGTTGAAAAAAACTTTAAAAAATTAAAAACTTAAAAAAATTAAAAAGTCTTACTATTTTTTGCCCCCCGCAGTACATTGTGCGGAAATAGGAGCCACTTGTATAAATACCTTCAAAGCTTGAAAATTCATTAAGACTCTTGTTTCTTTATCTTTTAAGTTATAACTTGAAATTTTCAAACTGATTGAAATGTTGTTCCTTCTTCAATTTAACCCTTCTAAATATTGCAACGATAAGTTAAAATAAAATATTGATTCGTTCGATATACAGCATGGTGGCCTTTTCGTACAACAACGAATCAGTTATTATACTATCAACACTTCGTGCAGTGCATTAGGGCATATGAGTAATATTTTAACACAAACTGTTCTTTGAAGTTTTGGAATCGAACGTAAAAGCGGAGGATAACCAACTGTATTAATCATACATATATTCGTTTTACAGTACTGTGTACTACTTAGAGAATACTTTATTCCTTTGTTGTTCCTTTTTAAGGTTTTCTAAGTTTTAAGTTGCCGGACCAGTGCAGTATATTCAAAGCTGAGGTGTTTGTTATTGCAAGGCCGCGGAGCTGACGTTTATTGCGTTTACAGGCAATTTCAGAGTTTGAAAAGCAGGGCGGCAATGGAAAGTGTTACTTCACTTCTACTGGGTGCCAGATTACAAAGGCACCCAAATGTAATAGTGGACGAGATTGCCAAGAATACTAACTGGTCACTGTCTGTCGGCGACACACGCCCGCAGAATGGGGCTGACAGATCGAAAAGACTACAGGAAACGTCTATAACAAGGCACAAGGGAAACAATGGAGCATCTCTTGTTCACTTGTCTCGCATTGGCAAGACTACGCTGTAAGCATCTGGGGTTCCTATGGTATGATAAACTGAAGGAGGAAAGAAGAGATAAAGGAGCCACAGAGTCTGTTAAAATTCGCGTCAAGCGTTGGTATCCTAAAAGATTACTACTCTTCATGGACCTAGTAACTAAACTAAAGTTTCAGTTATACTTGTTTGCTACAGTCATTATTCTAGTTATTGTTATAGATGTGGTGTTAAAGCTTGACAGTTTTGCCGCCTGCTGCTACACTACGCTACCGCAGCATTACTTTACTTGACGAATTGTGTGACAGCTAAAGAAGTTAAGAACAGTGGTGCTCAAAGTCATCGCAATAGGATAGAGTGAAGACAAAAGGCAAAGAAGAAGAAAACGTAATGACATGATTCAGCTTTGTTGAAATTCCGACGACGTGTAGAAAATTTTGGAAAAAAATATTAGTCAGCGTGAAGTTGTATGCTGCTGATGCTAATTGCCCCTGATTCTGTAAAAACTTTGGAAAAGAAATGACAAACCAAAGGTTTTGAAAAAAAGGATGGAGCGAAGTAGAAATTTAATTGAGATAAAATAAGTATCTCAAAATGAGGGTATAAAAATTAACAATCAAATTAACAGTACCTCTTACAAATTCACACGTTGCTAAATAGCAAAACTGCCATGACAATAATTACGCAACTATGCTGTTGGAAATGAAATTGCCATCGTGTGCGAAATAGTTTTTCACTAATTAAAACATGAACTCAACACAAATATACATACACAATATGTATATATGAATGTATATATGTATGTACAGAAACTCAATTTTGAGTTGCCTACGGAGGTTTCAAAATACTTGCACGTTGCCAGTTTTTTTCTGAGAAGAGCAATGTGAAAAATTTCACACGCCCCCGTGTCAACTGAACAAAAACTTCCGCGCTAGCATATAGATATTTCCTTTCACTCGCTTTCCTACTTATTTTTTTTTATCGTTCTTTATAAAGCACTAGTTAATAGCATCAACATAAACATTATGAGCCATGAAGTTAGCCAGATAACACCACCAACGAGAAGTCGATGAGAAACATCATGAGAGAGTAATTTAAAAACAAATAAGGAAAGGGTAAGTACGATTGCAATCGAACATTTTGACATTTTTATTTTTGTCTCATGCTGCGTTCAATATTCGGTGATGTTCACTTTTGGTTGATACGTTAATAAAAAAAATGCTTGCTTTTGGATTATGGACAACTCACAAGCGTTGTTGAGATACCGTTATGTCTCCAAAGAGTATCTGTGTGGTTAGCTCTATGGCCAGAGGGAATCACTGGTCCATATTTCTTCGAAAATGAAGGAACGCTCTAAAGCCTTCATTAATGTATCGGGTCCATAAACTGCACAAATTTTATTGGCGGCTTGAGATGCATTTTTGCCTTTATCGTAGTAGTACTGTAAAATATGCCGTATTTTCTCTTTATTTTGCTCCATGTTTGCAACGCTATACCTCACGAACGACTTAAAAGAAACGACAATCAATCAAATACGTGTTAGCGCTTTCCAAAAAGGTATAGCATGACCCGATGCGACGAATGAAACTAGAACTACGCGCTTTCAGCGCCAACTGCTTCCATCTGTCCTCTATCTGATTTACTATAAGTGTTATTTTTATGACAGAAAAATCATATTTATATAAGAAAGTGTGTGCATTCGTTTGCCACTTTGAGCCTATAAACTTGAAAATGGTTTATTGCAACAGCAGTCTGCAGTGTCTATCTTCAAATTTCTCCAATATGTTGCTACATTTGCTACTGCCATGCATTTCCAATGTAAGAACAGTAAAATAACTCTTCTGACCTGTTTTTGTCTTAAAATTTATGTTATTTGCTTTGTCGCCCTTTCACTACAATCACATGTGATAGTTTCTTTTTTTGCTTTTCTCACTTTGTTCCACAAATAGTCGATGGAATGCGACTTATATCGTTTATGATGCTTTCATAATATATTTATTCGTGTCCGCAGAGTTTTGACCTACAAAAATATGACCGTCTGTCTCACCAAATCTTTGCTTCTTGGTATTTTTGTTTGTCAGATTTTTCCGAACAACTTTCGAGGATGTAACGGGTGATGCAAGCAAAGATACTTTTTCCAATAACTTTTGTTTGGTAGATCTCGCGTGAGTGCCGTCAAGCCGTTAGGTTTTTGTTTTTGTTTCGTTTACAAAGAATTATCTCTCAATTTATGGTCAGCATAATTTGTAATTCGGCACCATTCTTCTTGTGCGTACTATTCGGCGTTATTGGTATATAGAAAATACAATTGTTTAGTGTGGTTTGTAGGCAGGTGGAATCATCAATCCATATTTCTTCAAAAATGATGCCGGTGAGAACGGCCGGCGACCTTAATCGCGCTACGATAACCCACTATTTTATGCCTGAAATTGCTCGTGATCTCGGCGACATTTGATTTCAACAAGACCGCCTCTTCCCAACCATCGCATCAATCAATGGATTTGTTGAGAGAAGACTTTGATGTGAATTTAATTTCACGTTTTGGGTCGGTCGATTGCTCACAAAATCATGGGATATCACACCGTTGGATCTTACTCCTGTGGGGATATATAAAGTCTAAAGTCTATGCGGGCATCTCAATTCGTAACTTGGAGCAAAAGAACTCACGCGTCATTCGCCAGTTATCAATGGAAATTCACGAATAAGTCATCTTGATGGATCCGAGTGCCAGTGGCAAAAAAAGTGATTTTTTAATGACATAAAGAATATATTGTTTTAAACTAAACAAATTTTTAAGCAAACGGTCTACAAGGAGTTCTATTTGGCCGTATTGTGGGAGAATAACACATGGATTTTACTCGATTGTAATGCACCTTCGCATCGAGCCACGATTGTGAGCGAATTTAACAGTAAGAAGGCAATGAATACCACCGATAAACCAACGTTTTCACCATATTTGGCTCCGTATGATCTTTTCTTTAAATATATCTTATATTTAAAATATACTTCAACCAACCTGGCCAAAAAAAATATGCCTCCTCTTATGTTTTGAAATATGACTTGATTTATTACCGCCAAACAATAATCTCAATTTCTTATTTTACTACTTTTGAAATTTTTGCTTCCGAGTATCTAAAAAATTATTTGCTTCATGAACAGCGCTGTTGCTGACAACTTGACACGTTTATTAGCTACCCAATTGAATGACTTTTATAAAATGGAAACGTGCTCGAAAAATAAAGCAATAGAAAACTGAAAATCTTTTAAAAACCTAACAAATATACATATTTACTTTACGAAATCTCAGGATTGATTTCAAAATAAATGCCACTAGTGGCATCATAAATTATTCGTATTTATGGAGACTATCTTAATTAACACAATTAATATCCCTTATTTGGGAGTTTATGTAACTTGTATGTACATACATTAATACGTAAAGGCCTATGATCTTTTAAAAAAATTTTATTAGTATGTATAATTAGGGTGTTCATCCTTACTGATGCCCCGCAATTTTCAGTTTTTGCTGAGTACCTTTTAAATTCTGGTAGCTCAAACCACTTGGTACTGTACGAACGCTTGGTACACTTGATGTACAAGTACATTCCCGCTCATAAAAAACTGGCTGCAAATATTTTCTTAGTTGCGTGATTTTTTGGGTATTTTTGAAAACCCCGTTAAATGCCAAATATCTTGATTTTTTGTTGTTTGTTGTTGATATCAGATTGCAAAAATTTAATTTGATTTAATACTATATTCAGTGACTGGTGAAGTAAGTAAATTTAAAGTGAAAACGATTGGTTTTGATTATAAAGCAGGAAATAAACATTATTGTGTTTAAACAGAAAACAGATGACAAATGTTTTTAAAGCGTTGGTGGTAACGAATCATCAATAGTGAGAATTTGGGGAAAAATACGTGAAAACTGGCAGTGGCCTCCGCCAAACGGAAAGTCGAAGGAGAACGAATCAATGAGAAGACAGAAACTTAGTGGTAGTAGATCTTAGAGAGACCGCTTTATAACTGATCTAGAATTGATGGAGAGCTTAAAGATGCTCACCAAATAAACTAACTTTCAAAATTTAATTGAAAGAAAACAATTTAAATGACCGAATAACTGCGAAAAACTCCGTGTCTTACGGCAAAAACGCGTCTGACCCGCTAAATTGGTAATTAGTGTTGGCGAAATATCAATACTAGGCATTACTGTAAGCTTAGCAGCGTGCGCAGTAATAGAAAGGAATGTTGTTTACCTAACATCGAGCCTTTAACTGATCATGTGGGAAAAGTAATTCCTCAAAATGATTTTGTTCCGTGTCACCGCTCAAAGTTTATGCAGATAACATTGATATTTCGACCATGCCCCCAAGTGTTATAATGGCGAAAGGTGACCACGCCCACTATTAAAAATTATGTAAATTTTTGCGTCAAACCAAAATATGAAGAAAACACTTTATCCGTAATAAGTATAAGATTTAAAATCAGTTTGGTCGTATAAAATACATTTTTTTTGCACCATCTTCTGTATTGAGTTCATGTCAAAGGAAACTTAGTTTTTACTTTTTACCTATTTAAGCGAATTTTAAATCGCTCCAAATGGATTCTTATATATCCAATTAGATTCTTTATTAAGAAACAAGTAACTTAAAGCAAAATATCACACAAAACAAATAACGAAGAGTAATATAATTGGACATTTCACATGCTTACAGATTGTAAGGATTAAATCCAGAGAAGTACCTTCAGGTACATAAGGCCTTTTGGTAACAATAGGGTCGAGAGCGAGGTTTCATCTGATTTTAGACATTCAAGCACGAATATGTACCATTATAAGAAAAACACGCTCTCTAAATTTAATAAAGTCAACAAAAAATCCTATATTTCTCTCGCTTAGTTTGAAGTGATACATGAAAATAAAAAGCTTATTTACGTTTGGTGGTTTTGTATCAAAAACTGAAGCATTACGAAGGGTCAGTAACAAAACAATTGAGAAATAGCGGACACCCCAATGTATTTTATGTTCTCGTTTCCCTGAAAAGCAAGCGCACGTTTAGTTGTATTTAGGTGCATTTCAACTGATGCTTTTTCCCGTAGATTTATTATAATTTTTATCATTTTCAGTTAGATATTTCGCCATATACATATGTATGTCACAATTCAGCATAACGAATCAATTTGTTTCACATCATTAATATATCCATATATTATAAAATAAGAATGTGATAGACTTACCGAGTACAAATATGGATATATAATTAAACATGAGAATTTTGCATTAAATTTAAACATTAAAGGGGAAAGATGAAAAAGAAAGCAGTAAAGGAGTACGCAAAAGCAAAAACCAAGCAAATATACCTAATATTATACCTAAATCACAGCAGCACTTGGCTTTCTTTCATTTCTATTAATTATTATAGCACAAATAGTAATTACTCTAATTAATAAAGCGCAACGTATGCATAGCGGGTGAGCAACGTAAAGGAAGACCGCTGGAATCGACTGTCAACAGAAGCCACAGCGGGTTTTTGCACAACTTGGTAAGAGTATCCGGTAGGCAAATTGTGCATGCTTCCGCTTGTCTTTTTTTTGTGTAGAAGGAAGCATCAAAAGCCGGAGTGCAGAAATTAAATCACTATATCTAACCTACTCCCAACTCATATCTCTCCCACAGAACAAAAAAATTAAGTATTATTCGTGGTGCTTCCGTAAATGTTTTCCATTTTTGTGTTTTTGTTTTTTGTTAAATTAGTGAGCTGAATAGCATAATCTCGTAGAACCCCCAAAGGTGATCTAGTCACCGATGCCCAGAGCATACTTAGATTATGGAGGGAACACTTCTCCAGCCTGCTGAATTGCATTGAACGCACAACACCAGGAGAAGGCGAACCCGATTCCCCAATCGATGACGACGGAGCAGACGTTCCATTACCCGACCATGAAGAAGTTCGAATAGCAATTGCCCGCCTGAAGAACAACGAAGCGGCAGGGGCCGCGGGATTTCCGGCCGAGCTATTCAAACATGGCGGCGAAGAACTGATAAGGAGCATGCATCAGCTTCTTTGGAAAATATGGTCGGACGAAAGCATGCCCAACGATTGGAATTTAAGTGTGCTATGCCCAATCCATAAAAAAAGGAGACCACACAATCTGCGCCTACTACCGTGGGATAAGCCTCCTCACCATCGCGTATAAGATTCTATCGAGCGTAATGTGTGAAAGATTAAAGCCCATCGTGAACAAACTAATTGGAACTTATCAGTGTGGCTTTAGAACTGGCAAATCAACAACCGACCAGATATTCACCATGTGCCAAATCTTGGAAAAGTCCCGTGAAAGGAGAATCGACAAACACCACTTCTTCGTCGATTTCAAAGCTGCTTTCGACAGCATGAAAAGGAGCTGCCTTTATTAGACAAGGAAGCAAAATAAATGGGTCTGGCAGTGAACGACGAAATATCTCTTGTAATCAAACAAACAGTCGTCGCACTCGCGACTTGGTACTCACGTCACTGTTGACAGTCATAACTTTGAAGTTGTAGATAATTTCGTCTATCTTGGAACCAGCGTAAACACCACCAACAATGTCAGCCTAGAAATCCAACGCAGAATTACTCTTGTCAACAGGTGCTACTTCGGACTGAGTAGGCAATCGAGAAGCAAAGTCCTCTCTCGACAAACAAAAACCAAACTCTATAAGTCACTCATAATTCCCGTCCTGCTATATGGTGAAGAGGCTTGGACGATGTCAACAACTGATGAGTCGACGTTGCGAGTTTTCGAGAGAAAAGTTGTGCGAAAGATTTATGGTCCTTTGCGCGTTGGCCACGGCGAATATCGCATTCGATGGAACGATGAGCTGAACGAGATATACGACGACATTGATATAGTTCAGCGAATTAAAAGATAGCAGCTACGCTGGCTAGGTCGTGTTGTCCGGATGGACAAAAACACTCCAGCTCTGAAAGTATTCGACGCAGTACCCGCCAGGGGAAGCAGAGGAAAGGGAAGACCTCCACTCCGTTGGAAGGACCAAGTGGAGAGGGATCTGGCTTCGCTTGGAATATCCAATGGGCGCCACGTAGCGAAAAGAAGAAACGACTGGCGCGCGGTTGTTAACTCGGCTATAATTGCGTAAGTGGTGTCTACGCCAATTAAGAAGAAGAAGAAGAATAGTATAATAGAACTAATGATTGGTAAATTTGGGTAGACAAGAATTGATAATAAATTAGTATATTGTGATCATTTAAGTATACTATATTAAGCTTATTATTTAGAGAACGCGTTTACACAGTGAGGGAGATTAAATCAAATTTGTATGAATTACATACTTGTTGAACTTACAAACATAATAAAAGCAATGGAGAGCGAGGCAAATTATGTGAGGATAAAAATAACACTTGGCACCATAAAAATGCCTCAGATATCGGCGCTTATGCGTCTGTGTGTAGCACCTCTATAACACTATTACAAAGATTTTATTCTCACAAAGTATACAACAGTTTAAAATTGATATTGGTGGTTTGTATGTATAAAAGTATACCGTTTAAGGAGAATAACAATTGTTAGTTATCGTACCTGTTCGAGGAATTGTAAACATGAGCTGTGGGCTATGAAAATAAGCAGTCTCACAGACAGCAGACATATCTTCATACTATAGATTTTTGTCACTAGAAACAAAGCCGCCATAAGCAATAAAAATATTTCGTTACAAGCCAACGAATGATGGATGAATTTTTGCAAAAAAAGCTTGAAATATGGAAATATTTTACTTGTCTTTGTCAATATATTGGTGGATATCCGAGTCCGCTTCCTATAAATTCCATTCGCATTGGCGGTTAAAGGATTGCAATAGTTCGACATGGTTGAATATCTACTTCTGGTAGGCTTTGATATAATTTGTGGTTCCCTTATGGCTTTCAGCTGCCAGCTTTATCATATGCAATAGCCAGGAGTGGAAAGGCTGGGTTGCAAACGGAATTATTTAGAGCTTTTCTTAGTTGAATGAATTTAATTAAACATATTTTTTCCTCCAACCGCTTTCATTAAAACAACATAGTTTATGAAGGTCTAACTACTTACCGTAAGATAAAATATAGATACCGCCACGAATATTACATTTTTGGCAAATTAATAACATTGAAATTCGTTTGGATTGATTGAAAATATTTTTCGCACTTGTTTATCAGATAATCGCCCTAATGTATTCAAATGTTCACACAATAAAATAAAGGCCGAAAAATCCAGCTTAAATGTCGAACTCATATGTAATGCTCGTGTAGGAGATATTAAGATGGGTTCACGAATGTGCGTGCAATCTAAGAAGATTTATGAGTTGCCATATGGGCTAAATCGACAACACATAAATAAAATATAGAAATAAAAGACAGGTCTCTTGACACAGAAAAATAAATCACGAGATAAGAAAACAAATTATAATTAATTTCTCTTTCAAAATATTCCTTGCTATTTCTATGTTTTGTGGTAATCATTGGGCACACATGCAATGTGTGTAACACACACTGTAAGAGTGTGTGAATGCACAGTACGGTGGGTTAAGATAATGAATATTTTTTGCACTTAGTTAACTTAAAAACAGATTCTTGGACAACTCTTAGAAAGCCTCTCCAAGTAGGAGTTCTTATTGTAACTGAAAAGATCTCCCCCTAATAGTTTTCTATTTTTGTTTTACAAAAATTCAAGTATATTCCAACCACTTGAAAAAAAAACACATTTCCAATGTTCACGGTTAAAATTTGATTATTGTAAGACAAGTTTTCTTAGTAATTTTATAACACAATGAATAAATCTTTATATATCGGAGAGTTCATGTTCATGAAAATTACTGCAAAATGGTCTCTTATAATTTTCGATTAAATTAAGCTGTTACGAGATATTCTGCGTCAAAGAGCAGGGCGTGTCACAAAATACTTTTTTATAATCAAATATAAATAATTTTTTTTTTAATTAAGAGGTGTCTAATAATCAGAATACCAAGCTAAAAAATCGTTTTATTTTTACCCACGATAATGTACAGGGCGTATGAGTTATATTCGTACGTTGAGGGTGCACTTATACTGCCAACTAAACGAATGTGCTAACAATAAATGAACGACCAAATGTTTGGCATTAATTAATTTATTACTCTAAATGGATTACTTGAGATTAATTTTGAGAAACGGAAGAAAGAAGAGATTGGATAACTCCAAATCGCGCAACGTTCACATAGTGTTACTGCGTTAGCACCTATGTAATGATGATTAATACGACACAACTGGATTGTCACATCATCGCTAACAACTCGGTACCCACAATAGTAGTAACATCAAACTCTGGATGCTTACACTTGCTGGATGTACTTGAAATAAGTTTTTTCTTGTTTATATTCTCATAATTACTGGTACACTTAATTTTTTGTGGAAGTCGGAACCATCTTATAGTTGGCTACTTTTGAATAATACGTTAATTATACTGCGTCTCTGTATGGAATTATTAAAATATGATCTATCTTGATCTATTTCCATGTTGTCAAATACTTGCTGATATCTCCAAAATATGATTTTCATATGCATGGTTTGTCCGGAAAGTAACGCGAATCGACTGGATTCGGTAGAGGGCGTTCCCAACTAACGAACGAGCGGCTGGAGAGGCAGAACAAACATTTTCGCGCGACGTGTTTCTGTGAGTGGTGCAAGCCGAAAATACAGCGTTCGTTAGAGCAGAGGTCCGCGATTAAATTCTGTGTGAAACTCAGTAAATCTGTGACAACGACGTTTGGTATAATCGAGTGAGCTTACACAGATGTTGCTTTAGCAAGAAGTGGCATGTTTCGGTGGCACCAGTGCTTTTTGGAAGGACGGGAAGTGGTCGCTGATGAAGATCGTGCTGGGAGACCTGTGACTTCGACAACGCCAAATTTTACGTGGAAGTCTTCAAGAGAATCACACGAAAGGTTAATCGAGTCCAACAATTGCCGATTGGAAGTTGCACCACGACAATGATCCGGCTCACACCGCCTTTCTTGTGAACATCTACCTAACAAAGACAGATATTCCAATGCTCCAGATGTGGCCCCCGGCACACAGTCCTATTTCTTTTCGGACAAACCCAGTATTATAGAAAACATGAGTGTTTAAAATATGTACATGTGGTTAATGCAAGGTTTCGCCAGATTTTATTCATTTTAGGCACAAACAGACACCGCTTTCAAAAAAAAACCCTTTCTAAATTTCATTAAAATTAATCCCCATTGGTTGATACGTGTTATTAAAGCATAATATAATTAAATAAGAATTATCCCCAAATTTCAATAACATATCTATGATTGACCGATATTTTACGCAAAAAGTCAGCCACTGGGGTTCATATTCGATATGTGGGCCTTGAAGATTTATGGACCAATTTTGACAATTTTTACACTCGAGATGTCATATTTCAAAAGCTTCTTGTGCAAATATTTATGCGTATATACTCATTGATGATCGGATACAGGAAGTGAAATAATCATAAGGAATTTAAAACTAAGCCATACGGGAACACATAAATTGGTAACAGAATGACAATGGATCAGTTTGTTGTTCTTTGGTAAAAGTGATAATTCTTACACTCTTTTATATGGGTACATATACTGAAAACAAAAAAAAGTTGAAATCAGACAGCGCCTTGTAGCAAAGTTCAATAAAACCCAAAACAAACAAAGTAGCTAGTATGCGAGCAAAACTAAGTGAAAGTGCGACCGCCCATTGTGACAAGGCAAATAATATATCGGCGCCTTACACCTTCAACGGCACACATATAAATATACCTTAAATGAGAGCAATTCCAAACTTTAAGGCAGGACAGAAAGGTTGCCCCATTCTCATTGTTCTCCTTCTGTACACTTCGGCAAATTTCTACTTTTGTTGCTACCCCATTGAATTTTTGATTGATTTTTGATTTTTGTGGTTCATTGGTTGTATATTAATTTTCCTGGAAAATTTGTTAATTAATGGGGTGCAAGCAGGTTAATTGAGAAAACCACATAATTTAATAAGATTATTGTTGCGGATAAAATTACAAAGTCGAAATTAAAATTGTTATATAAAGCTTTTTTTTATTCTAGTGAAAAAATCATATTACGGTTTGAAATGTCTCACTAGATGATATTAGAGTTTTTAATGCTCTTGCAACTCTGAAAATTTTAATCAATACCGGAGTTCGAACGAACATATTAAGGAAGACTCGTTGTTTGTGAAAAATAATTAATTTTCGTATAACAATTAAAAAAATTAAGGTTATAGTAATAAATATATTTATATTGATTTTCATAATTGTTGCTAAGATGTCACAGTTAATGCTTACATATGCCAAATTTTAAAGCGAATTATTAGCAGAAATTGAATGTGATAAACACCTAAAAACTCACTAATTTAAAGACAAATATGAAGAATGTGTAGCTTTTGAATTTAATATGTTAATGAATTTGTTATTTAACAGTTAATTAATATTAATTTAAAGCATAGTTAACTAGAAAAAAAGAAAGGCAAAATATATGCTGCGAAAACAACTTCCCGACTGCAATACAATACAGCAAAAACCAGTTACAGCACAAACACACAAAAAATACAATATAATAAAATAAAAAGAATTTCAAAACAGGAAATGCAACGCAGTGAAAAGTGGGAAAAGAAGAAAGGCAGCAAACACATCAGCGCACAGTGCAGCAAAATATTCCCTCTTTGTCCGTCATCCTAATAAACAGTCTAGTAGCGGACGAAGCCAACAAAAATGTGAGACCTCTCACACCTACCACAGCAAACGGATGTTTGGTTGGTCGAACTCTACGGGCTTGTTCAATTCCTCTTTAATCCAAGCATTTGTCAGCAGAATTTGAAAAAAAACTACGTATAAATGTATGTAAATCATTTGAAACTGCATAAAGTTGTAAAAATTTAACGAGCCAATGTACAAAAGTGACGTGGAAAAGTATTGGCCACATTCCGTGTATATATTATGGTGACTCAAAAACGAAGGTATTTTTTGCGTTTAGTTCATTGAAATTTGTTACTATACTTATACCTTTACGAAACGCTTTCTAAGTATGAGCCCTTATCTTGCGACCAAATACTTGAAGAAGAGAGCTGCCATTTCATACAGAAAAAACTACTGTTTGTTGTGGTTTGAGGGCCAGTGAAATCATTAGTACATATTTCAAGGAAAATGGTGCCGGGCAGAACGTAACCGTCAATGGCGACCGTTATCGCACCATGATAACCGACTATTTGATGTCCGAAATTGAAGCTCGTGATCTCGGCGACATTTTGTTTCAACAAGATGGCACCACTTCTCACCAAACGGATTTATTGACAGAACACTTAGTGAGCACGTTTTGGGCCGTTCGATTGGCGACCAAGATCTTGTAATATCACAGCGTTAGACTTTGTGGAGATATGTGAAGTCTAAATTCTATGTGGGAAATCTTGCTTCAATTCAGGTCTTGGAGTAAAATATCACCAGTTATTAATCGAAATGCTCATCGTGAGTCATCGAAAATTGGACTCAGCGAATGGACCATCTGAGACGTAGACGCGGCAAGCATTTCAAAGAGAAAATCTTTATAAGCTAAATGCCAAAGGATATTCTTTCGAATGATAATAAACCATTTTAAGTTTCTGTGTTTTTTCTTTAAAATAGTAGGAAACCTCTACCTTTAATATAGACTTAATATGTGAGCTGGTCTACGGAAAGGGGGCTTAGGTGTCAAAAAAAAAGGAGAACAATTGATGAGATAACGAGAAGCTGACGATTATTTTTTATCTTTTTCCCAGAAAACTAGTTTTCGCACGTTAGCTCCCTTTTCGTAGACCAGGTCACATATATTGTTTTTTTTTCAATTATTTTATTAAGTTACATTTTTGATAATAATCTAAATAATAAACATGGCATTATCAGATTTGATGTAACTTACAAAATGAAAAAACAAATGGCAAAAGAAAGACGTTGACGATAACCTCCGGGTCACTTATTACCGCACATATAGGCCAATATGTGAGTTATCCCAATGGAAATAAGACAGAGTGTTTTATCCATAACAGTGTATCTTTGTGCCCAAAACAGATAAATTTGAACGAAAACTTGGCTTAGCCCTTATATAACTAATATCAGGTTTTTCGAACATCCGACTAACTTTACTTTACATTATTGGTTTTACACTTTTAAATGTTTCCCTGGCTTTGATTCTTGCAAGTTGCAAGTTAATAAAATGTTCGGTTGCACTCGTATATATGTTCTGAGTAACTAAAAGATTTCTGTGAGTATTTATCGCAACTTCGCTTTTGTTATATTTAAATGTTTGCAAACGCAAAGTTTTGCATTACATATCTGGAATTTTAAAAGAATTTCTTAAATGCAATGTTTGACACTCTGCATTAAGCTCACCTAAAAATGTCTTATTAATGGATGAAATTCCTTATTAAATAGATGTCATTAAAACTTAGAAACTCCAAATTTTAGTAAAACATCTGAGTCAAACGCCTGAAACTACGATTCGGCAAAGCGGATAACCTGCGGATTACACCAGATTTTGGTTAGAAACAATAAATTTTGACTTTTTCCAGCGCTAATTGAGAGTTTTGTGTATCAAAAATATATAAACGCAATTGTGAAAAGCATATCTATATTTGGTTGCACGTTGAAAAATGGTGAAACTGTTGAGCAATATAAGCACGCCTTCTCGCTGTTGGCAAATAAATTATCAGCAAGTGTGAAATACCTAATTTTGTGCTCATTAAAACACGAACTCAACAAATATATTTAAATAGTTGTGCGTACATGAAACATACACACGTGCACAAATATGCACTTTTATGGATAAAATGTGGTTGTACGACAAATTTGCTGTACCGCAATCAGTTCATGGTCGTAGCGGAAATAAAACGAATACCAAACTTGGCTGTAAATGCCATAGCAAATGCAACACACCCTTTGTCATGCCTTCGACGATTTTAATAGCAAGACAAGCGCTTTTCCTAGTCCTGCTCTGAAAATGAGATTGTGAACATTTTCACACTACGCCAATAGAAAGATAGCGAAATATTGACCGCAGATAGTTACTGAAAGTAGCATTTATATACATATATATTTTTTTAGCAATGAAAAATGGAAATTTGTTACTTTCTTATCGTTTTTTATTAAGCACTATTTAAAATGCGAACGTAACATTAAGAAGAGCCATACAGTCAGCTCAGTTCAACAACTTGCATAACAACAGTAAAAGAAAGAGGAATCATCGGATGGACTATAGCTCCTTCAGCGAATTTTGTGTTATTTTTCGATCGAATGAAAACGGATTTCAATTTCATTTTGGGGAACAAGAAAAAATCACACTAAGCCACATCTGATGAATACGGCGGCTGATTCATATTCTCATTGCGTTTTTGCTACATGTTGCTACAGATTATATCAGTTTTGTTCACCTAACGATTATAGGTATCATCTAAAGCTCAGATATATATATATAGAGATAATTATATATATAAATGATCAGGATGACGAGAAAAGTTAAAATCCGTGTGACTGCCTGTCCGACCGCCTTTCCGTTCTTTATATCGCATATACCGGTAAGTATGTGAGCTATCTTATTAAAAATGAGAGAGATAGATTTTCTCATATAACAGTCTACCTGTGTATATGTTAAAAAGTGATAAATTTGAGCGAGAACTTAACCTAGCCATAATATACATAATTAGTTTTAGGATTTTGGATTATCCGGCCGACTTTACTCCAAAGGATTGGTAACAGTGAGTGAAGTACCTTATCAGAACCTTTTATTAGAGATTTTTTGATACTTATAGTTTTCAATTGATATTTCATTAATATAAAGAGAAATGACGCATATTAAAAAAAATAGAGTGTGTTTGGGGTATAAGAAAGAAAGTTTCCAAAAACCACCACCAAAGCTTCATACGCCTGCAATCTTATTTTAGGGAGCCTGCAGAGTAGACGCTGAAAGCCGTGCAAAGCATAAAGCTGATTTCGATCAGCGCTGATTGATATGTCCGAAGTTATTCCATTAGGAAGGAGTAAATAATGGAACCAAAGAAGAGAACCAATATTAAGAAACAGTATTATTGTTTCATCGCTCCATTTTTGTTAAGCTTAACTTTTCAGCTGTTGATTTATGTTTTTAACACTTAATTTTATAAACTAGTAATTGCGTTAATTTCAGAAACTTCAAATTTTATTTTTAAAAGAGCCTAAAAGTATGTCTCCAGAAAGATGCTAACTCTTTTGTGGCTTATGCTCTATCTCGGTTAACAATGCTATAGTCTCCTGAAGCATGGAAAGTAATATAAATAAGCACGTTTGTAATGGCAAATAAATTGCCAACGAGTGTGAAATAATTTTGCGCTCATTAAAACACAAAATCCACACAAACAAATGCATGCCGTTGCTCAAATATATCTGTATGCATACTCACGTACACGTTTGCGCACTTATTTGTGCTTTTATAGTTATACTTTATTTGGCGACAAACTTGCTATACTGTAACCACGAACCATGAAGCGCAACAACAGCCGCGCACACTCAAGACTACAGCGGTTGTGAAAATTTTCATACGCTGCTTTAGCTAGCGGGCGCAAAATTACGCGCCAACACGCATATACATTGCAACTAACAGAATGAAGTAACTAGCACGTGACATACAGATATACAGCAATAATAAATCGGGAGACAAAAATTTCATGTTGAATGGCCTATGGCTGCTTCAAACCCCTAAACGGTTAACGACGCTTAATCTAAAATGATCAACCAAGTAAATTTTTATACTCTTGCAACATGCTGCTACAAAGTATAATAGTTCACCTGAAACTATACGATATAAATTCCTAGTTATACGTACATATATATAAGTGATCAGGATAACGAGACGAGTTTAAATTCAGGTGTCTGTCTATCCGTCCGTTTGTTTGTCATTTTGTGTAAGCTGTAACTTGAGTATACAAGTTAAATTGCGATATTCTAATGAATCTTCGCACACGTGTTCTATGCCAAAGATTTAGGTGGAGTTCGTAGATGCGCGTAATCGTACCACTGCTACACCCTTAAAACGTCATTGAAAGAAAACCCATAAAATATCAGTGAAGGTATAGAATATATAATTAAAATTCCGAGAAAATCCTCTCGTCATAATAATATTTCTGTGTATTAAAAATGAGTCGAATCGTTAGAGAGTTTTAAGAGTTAACTGAACGCATAAAATTGGATATATTATACTTTAGTGCCAAAAATATGTGAAATTAGTCTTCGAGTTACCCATTGAATTTTGAATTTCTGGTTGATTTATGCACTATAAGAATTTTCCTGTCTTTGGTCCCGACAAGTTACAATAGTATAAGAGTTCGGTTACATCCGAACATAGCCATTCCCCACTTGTTTTGTATACTCTTTTATTAAGGTTAGCATTGAAAGACGAAATTTGTATACCTCATTTAAAAAATATTTTACAGATATATGCAAAATTAATAAAATTTATTAAAATTAACTGCAAAAACATCTACACTTCAAACAACTGACTATAAATAAAC
The DNA here is from genome assembly GCF_024586455.1 of Bactrocera neohumeralis. Classification (NCBI taxonomy): domain Eukaryota; kingdom Metazoa; phylum Arthropoda; class Insecta; order Diptera; family Tephritidae; genus Bactrocera; species Bactrocera neohumeralis. The sequence goes on along the minus strand of NC_065920.1, from coordinate 54,675,969 downwards.
AGATAGGCAGATCTAAACGGAATGCAGCGGTCAAGAGTAGGAAGAACTGATAACATAGTCTAGCGATTGCTTTTGAAGCGTGTGGACAAATAATAATTTAGTGCACATTTTATAAGTAGTGTCTAATAAAAACAAATTATCTATTCTAAAAAACTCTGAAACAAAAACATACAATTGATAAAAAAAATCTTTAATCTCTCTGTTACGTTAGTGAAAGAAAGAGAATCGAATTTGCATGAATTCCACGCTTATTGAGTTTACAAAAATAACAAAACTAATGGAGAGTGAATCACTGTATATATAATGTAAGTAACAGTTGGATATCTAATACTAAAGTCTACTCATATGACGTTGAATTTGCGTTTATGCGCCCATACAGACTGAAAGTCAAATATTATATCCAAAGATTTTATTGTCACTGTATACTTGAGTTGGAAAATAAATATTGGTGGAGTGACTGTTCGCACAGGTAAATTTATATACAAGGTACGTTTCAAAGAAAACACGACCTTAAAAAAAACAGAACAAATAGTTTTTCGGCAAAATCAATTTATTTTAGTCAAAATAGTCTCCTTCTGCTTCAATACAGCTTTTTGCACGGTCCAAAAGCATGTCGAACGAGTGTTTTAGCTCGCTAGCCGGTATGACCGCCAGTATGCCGGTGCAAGCCTATTGAATGGCCTCTACGTCTGCATAACGCTTTCCTTTCATGGGCAAATGCATTTTTCCGAAAAGGAAGACGTCGCACGGTGCCATTTCAGGTAAATACGGGCAGTGGTTAAAATGTGATTTTTGGTCAAATGACCTCTTTAATGATGTTCTTCGAATGTTGGATTCTGAGCAGTTTTTGGTCGTCAGTTTTTGCGGAACAAACCGTGCACAGGAGGATGGACTCATGAGTAGAAGTTCACGCAAGTGAGGAAAGTTCTCTGATCGCCATTCACTTGGGAGTGGCCAAAAACGATTCTTTTACACATGGCTCAAGCAGCTCACTACTTCCGGTCTTTGACCAAGTATCCTCTGGGTAGCCTAAGAACATCCGTTTGAAGGCGAGCTAAAGTGAGAAGGCGAAACATCCCCTGCATAGGGTTGTGCGCTGGGTTTGGGACCCGCCACGTAAAAAAACACCCCCAGTGAATAGGTATAACCAGCCTCGGATGAGAGACCCCCATTTTGATGACGACCATGGCAAACGAAATAAGGACTACGAATTGAGGGCATACACCTGGAATGTCCGGTCCCTTAATTGGGAAGGTGCCGCTGCCCAGCTGGTTGATGTCCTCGTAAAAACAAAGGCTGACATCACCGCCGTCCAAGAGATGCGATGGACGGGACAAGGACAGAGACGAGTAGGTCCTTGTGACATTTACTACAGTGGCCATATAAAGGAGCGCAAGTTTGGTGTAGGATTCGTGGTGGGAGAGAGACTCCGTCGCCGAGTACTATCATTCACTGCGGTGAATGAACGTCTAGCCACAATCCGCATCAAAGCGAGGTTCTTCAAAATATCGCTGATTTGCGCCCACGCCCCGACGGAAGAGAAGGACGATGTGACCAAAGATGCCTTTTCTGAGTGCTTGGAGCGCACTTATGAAGGCTGCCCCGCCACGATGTCAAACTCGTGCTTAGCGACTTTAACGCCAGGGTGGGCAAAGATAGTATCTTTGGCACCACGATCGGTAAATTCAGCCTCCACGACGAAACATCCCCAAATGGGTTGAGGCTGATTGACTTCGCCGGGGCCCGAAATATGGTTATCTGTAGTAGTAGTACTAGATTCCAGCATAAGAAGATTCATCAATCTGCCTGGCTGTCTACGGATCGAAAAACTACCAACCAGATCGATCATGTTGTGATAGACGGAAGACACAGCTCCAGTGTTTTAGATGTGAGTGCGCTCCGAGATCCTAACATCGACTCGGATCACTATCTTGTTGCAGCCAAGATTCGCACCCGCCTCTGTGCAGCAAAAAACGCACGACAACAAACACAAGGAAGGTTCGACGTCGACAAGCTGCAATCACAACAGACAGCCGAACGATTTTCTACTCGGCTTGCACTCCTGCTCTCTGAGAGCACTCGTCAACTCGGTATAAAGGGAACTGTGGGACGGCATTTCAAACTGCTTACGTACAGCTGCAACCGAAACCATTGGTTTTCGGAAAGTGCAAAAGAACAGCTGGTACGACGAGGAGTGCCGTGTCGCAGCGGAAGAAAACAGGCTGCCTACCTCGCAACGTTACGATCGACCACTACACGTGCGGGATGGGATAGATATCGAGAGTTGAAAAGGGAAGCGAGACGCATTTGTAGACAGAAGAAGAAAGAGGCCGAAATGCGTGAGTACGAAGAGCTTGATAAGCTGGCCGACAGGGGTAATGCTCGAAAATTCTACGAAAAAATGCGGCAGCTTACAGAAGGTTTCAAGGCCGGAGCATACTCTTGTAGAACCACCAAAGGTGATCTAGTCACTGATGCCCAGAGCATACTTAAATTATGGAGGGAACACTTCTCCAGCCTGCTGAATGGCAGTGAACGCACAACACCAGGAGAAGGAGAACCCGATTCCCCAATCGATGACGATGGAGCAAACGTTCCATTACCCGACCATGAAGAAGTTCGAATAGCAATTGCCCGCCTCAAGAACAACAAAGCGGCAGGGGCCGACGGATTGCCGGCCGAGCTATTCACACACGGCGGCGAAAACCTGATAAGGAGCATGCATCAGCTTCTTTGTAAAATATGGTCGGACGAAAGCATGCCCAAAGATTGGAATTTAAGTGTGCTATGCCCAATCCATAAAAAAGGAGACCCCAAAATCTGCGCCAACTACCGTGGGATTAGCCTCCTCAACATTGCATATAAGTTTCTATCGAGCGTATTGTGTGAAAGATTAAAGCCCACCGTCAACAAACTGATTGGACCTTATCAGTGTGGCTTCAGACCTGGCAAATCAACAACCGACCAGATATTCACCATGCGCCAAATCTTGGCCGTGGACCCGTGAAAGAAGAATCGACACACACCACCTCTTCGTCGATTTCAAAGCTGCTTTCGACAGCACGAAAAGGAGCTGCCTTTATGCCGCGATGTCTGAATTTGGTATCCCCGCAAAACTAATACGGCTGTGTAAACTGACGTTGACTAACACCAAAAGCTCCGTCAGGATCGGGAAGGACCTCTCCGAGCCGTTCGATACCAAACGAGGTTTCAGACAAGGCGACTCCCTATCGTGCGACTTCTTCAACCTGCTTCTGGAGAAAATATTTCGAGCCGCAGAACTAAACAAGCAAGACGAAATATCTCCTGTAATCAAACAAACAGTCGTCGCGCTCGCGACTTGGCACTCACGTCACTGTTGACAGTCATAACTTTAAAGTTGTAGACAATTTCGTCTATCTTGGAACCGGCGTAAACACCACCAACAATGTCAGCCTAGAAATCCAACGCAGAATAACTCTTGCCAACAGGTGTTACTTCGGACTGAGTAGGCAATTGAGAAGCAAAGTCCTCTCTCGACAAGCAAAAACCAAACTGTATAAGTCACTCATAATTCCCGTCCTGCTGTATGGTGCAGAGTCTTGGACGATGTCAACAACGGATGAGTCGACGTTGCGAGTTTTCGAGAGAAAAGTTCTGCGAAAGATTTATGGTCCTTTGCGCGTTAGCCACGGCGAATACCGCATTCGATGGAACGTTGAGCTGTACGAGATATACGACGACATCGACATAGTTCAGCGAATTAAAAGACAGCGGCTACGCTGGCTAGGTCATGTTGTCCGGATGGACGAAAACACTCCAGCTCTGAAAGTATTCGACGCAGTACCCGCCGGGGGAAGCAGAGGAAGAGGAAGACCTCCACTCCGTTGGAAGGACCAAGTGGAGAAGGACCTGGCTTCGCTTGGAATATCCAATTGGCGCCACGTAGCGAAAAGAAGAAACGACTGGCGCGCTGTTGTTAACTCGGCTATAATCGCGTAAGCGGTGTCTACGCCAATTAAGAAGAACAAGAAACCGTGCACACACCTTTCGTAAGCCCAAATGTTCGGTCAAAATGCGATAAATCGATATTATGGAGATGCTCAATTCCATTTCCATGAATTTTAATGATGGTTTCGGCTGATTTTTGATGAATTCATACACACTTTTAATGGAATTTCCGGTGATCACGGATTTCGATTGGCCCACATGTTGACCGTCATTTATGTCCTCACGACCACTTTGAAAACGTTGAAACCACTCGTACACTCTGCTATGGGAAAAACAATCATCGTCATAGACTTCTTTCATCAATTGAAACGTTTCGGTAAAAGTTTTACCAATTTTAAAACAAAATTTAATGTTGGCTCTTTGTTCGAAGCTCATTTTCGCACCGATAACACCAACATACTGACACTTAAAACACAATAACTTCACTTCCAATTAATGAAATGTAATGTCACTAGACAATTGATAAAGATAACAGATTCTAACACATTAGTCGACATATACATGGCGCCACCAGGAGCGCTAGATTCAAAAAGTCCTGTTTATTTTGGAAACGACTTTGTATACGGGAAGTATGAAAGGTCAACTGGTAGTACTTTCGGCTACGAGGTCTGGCTGGAGACTTTATTGTGAAACTACGGGGAGCAGGAGCGATTGGAGTTCGTTCTAACCTGCTCATGCGGACTGGACCCTCGGTGAGTATCGTGGTAATTGTCGATAAAATCAGAAAGCGGGAAAAACTGACACTTTGTCAGTTGAATGTGGAGTTACATTGCAATAGGGTGCCGGACCCAAAGATAGGCAGAGGTATTAGACGGACTTCGAACCCTACCAAGACGGTTAGTGTGTCCATTCCACTGCCAATTGGTACTGAAAACGACTGACATTTTCAGAGCGCTGATCAACACATTGATTTGATTTGATGTGCAGATACTTTTGGAGTTTTTTTTAAGAATTTCGCGGCACTTACCTCCCAGTATGAAATGTGTATGACGGTGCGCAACGAATGTAAAAGAGAGGACATGGAAGAACGTACGATGACTGGTCGAGTTCGCGGTTGAAATCAAAAAGAGGCTGGTGCCTTGTCCGTCAGTCCCTTTTGTTCTTTTTTGTGCGGTGTCCTCATATGTGTTAAATTCGTGATGTTGGTATTGTGTGCGTGTGATGTGGAATGTGAAATAAAGATGTGATGTAGAATGATGATGTGGTGAATGTAATGTGTGTGGTGTGGAAGTGTAATAGTGTGAGGGGGGTCTGAGACTCATTTAGCCACTGTGCTTTGAGCGCTGTGGACAGGTTAAACACACCGGGCCTCTTTCATTTACTTTTCATTTTGCGAGATACAAAAATGTGGCTTGGATCAGTATCTAAGGGAATGGTGAAAACAATTTTTCAGATAGGATCACCAAAGCATATAGCTTGCAAAAAAAACTTTTTCAATTGACGAGATACCTTCACGAAATTCGGCATGGGCTATTGTCTAAGGAAATAATGCAATATCTAAACAAACTGCTTAGGTCAGATCACTATAAGATATAGCCATACAAACTACGATCGGAATCAAGTTTTTCTAAAGAACTTTTCTATTCGTGACGGTTTTATAGTTTCGGTGCAAAGTTTTTCTTGTTTGGGTTGAGTAGTGGTGAAGCAGTAATCTGAGTATTAGAAAACCAATTAGTATTTAACAAGTAAAGCGTAAGATCACGCAAGTTACTTACAGCTATCTAAAAACATGAAACTTGTCATGAAAGTCAGTCTACTACCTATATGAGCTGTTTGGCATTAAAAAGTAATTTATTCGAACATTTGTAACGTTGTTTGTTGTTGTTATATATAAAGCCTGTGATAAACATATTTTTCTACAGGCATAGACAGAGAAGGGAAAAGTTCAAAACAGGTGTCACTGTTTTCAAAATGGCTTTGATATATTTTTTTTGTTAAGCTAAAGAAAATAAAGTGCGACTAGTAAAGTCGTTATCTACCTTTTCGTGAATCCAACCGCAAATATATACTTTGTTTTACTCACATAAGCTTATTCCTATTAACAAACCATGTTGTGTTGATGATAGACAATGTGACACATATTAGTTTGCAGAGTTGTGACTTTAGCGAAAATCACATTCATCATTAACAATAAAATGGTGGATGGCGCTGATAAGTAAGAAAGTTTAATGCTACGTAGAATAGAGGAGAAATGGTAAATGAATTAGTAGACAAAAGAAAGATTTGAATTAAAGTGTTATTTTACAGTAAGTAAATTACCTCGAAATACGAAGCCTTTTCTAAGAGTATCTAAAGAGAGTATTGTTGCCTTCTGACATTCTGCAATTTTATACTTCTTAAAATCGTTATTGTAACTGGGTTTTAATTATTTTAATTGCAATAAAATACAGATTCTAACAACAGCGGTACCACATGGCGTATGATGAACAAGCGATTACATTAACGTGTTCTACCCACTGGTGGTCCACGGGTACTGCGCTTATCTGGCGGCGTAGATCACCGGATGTTCACAGGCAAATTCAGTTACCTGGAGGGAAAATAAAATAGATTAGGAATTATAATTTGTACAATTTGGGGAAATATAATTAAAGCGTTTTTAACATAAATAAAATGTATTTTTTATAGTTCCTTCTAAAACAAAACATTAAAAAAGTGCCGTTATACGAAAAACTTGACAATCAATTTGGCATTCGTGAATATACATTAGGGGGGTTTTTTTGAACTATTCATTTTTTCAGTTCCATTACGAAATTTCTTTGGAAATACCCTAAAAAAATTCCCTGAAAATGTTAGCCCTTAATATTAATGTACAAGCCAAACTTGTAGGAAATTTTATTTGTCAAAATCGCTATCATTAACACTTCTCGAGATATTCGGCTTTTTAATTAAGGCTGTATCGAATTTTCATAGCTTTTTTATTACATACCATCTATGAAAATTCTAATTATTTTATTTTTATTTCTAAAATAATTTCACTAAAGTGCTATCTTCTTTATCGGTACAACTCCCCCTTGGGTAATATGTTAGAAAACATAAATATCAAAAAAAATTTGAATATATCTGACGGCTTCGTCTTAAAAAAAACTGCCTGCTTCAGAAGTAAAATCAGTATCACTCATATTATTGTATGGATGTGCAAATTTTAACTTATTTCTTTCTAAATTTGAATTACTAAAATTTTCAAATGATTCTTACATAAAGATTGAATAAAAGCTTATGATTTAAAATATAATTTTTGTGTTTATGAATTGTATTGAATTTTAACATAAAGGGATAAAAAATACTCTATGTCTTTACCCTGGTCTTAAGCTACCTCCCCACCAATTTTCAGCCAAATCAGTTTAGCCGTTCTTGAGTTATAAATGGTGTAACTAACACGACTTTCTTTTATATACATATATAGATATACATAAATATTTTACTTCTATTGCCAATTCAAAAGTTTGAGTTATGGAAAACGTCAGGTTATAGAAGTTTAACTGATTATAAATATATGTATACATATACGCATATTTAAACCTTCGAATTTCATACAATTTTCCTTCAATAACTCGAAGCCTCCCGAACTCCAAGTTTTTTGTGGTTTATGATGATTCGATTTAGGAAAGTTCAATTGTGTACTTAATTGCTTGGATTCTTAATGGTTGACGATTTTCTAAGATATTTGCCTGGCTTTGATTCTTATAAGTTGCAAGAGTATAAAATGTTCAGTTGCACCCGAACTTAGCACATCCTTACTTGTTTGTTTTTTTTCTTGTATTTTTTTTTTAACATTTATAATCAATTGAAATAATTTAAATAAAATAAAACTAAAGGGTTAGTAAAACTTTTTTTGAAACGAAAAACTGAATAATGCCATATTCTTTGTTGATAATCTCACTGTTAAAGTGAACATGACTTGCGTTTAATGTTGCGTATACTAGAATATGTAAATAACTGAGTAGGCCATATAACCCTGAAGAGCTTTAAATTCTTTGCGGAGTGATTTATTGGCAGATTTTGAACTTTTATTTTGAGACAGTGCGTTGAAACTTACAATTTAATTTATTATGTGTATGAAAAATAGCCTATTAAAAGGTTTTATATGGCTTAAGAATAATGGTTATTGGGTGTTATGTCAACAATTTAACACTTTGAAAAGGCTGTATAGTAAATTGATGCACTGGAGTGTGAAAAACGTTAAAAAACATAGCAAAGGCAGAAATTATTGCAAATATTTTAGTGTAATAATTTTGAGAAACGTACTTTCCTACAGAGTTGCTTCTCAATAGACCAGAGACTCAGAGTAAGCTTTCCCAAAATCATAGGAATATATTTATGTACACAAGAAAGCGTTGTGCTGCTTTTGTAAATGCTACTTAAATTTTTTACGTTTCATTTATTCACTTCATACATTTATTCTTGCGCCTACTCTTAAATGTACATACAAGTTTATTGGTGTGTAAAGCTGCCAACTGTGAAAGTTTATATAGTATGTCAGTTTGATTCATGTGGCATATTTATGATTGAAAAATTATATCTGTGTATAACAAAATATCTGCAGCTTTTTTGCTGTTTTGGGCGCATAAACTGGGGAAGGAGGCATTGCAATTGCTAGTAACTTGCACGCTTTCAAATTTTGTGCATACACATCATGCATGTCTATAGAAAAATTTTTTTTCGTGCATTATTTATTAAAATATTTCAGCGCTTTCCAAAAGAGGAAAAATTCTCATTCAACATATAGAATCAATATTTTGATCCTTTTTCACAACGCAGGCCTTGCGTTGTTGCTGGATTTGTCAGTTTTTTGCTGCACTCAATTGCACCGAGTAGGGTTTATTCATTCGATTTTAGCTTGATTTGTTGTTGTCCATCTATGCAATAAATTGTCCACAGCGGTATACTCAATCGAAGGTATGCTATTACTAAATTCACTTTTGGTTTCTTTTTGCACTGAATAAAAAGGCGTATTTGCAAAAACTACAAAAAAATTTACCAGTGTTGCCTCCAAGGCATGCAGAAATATGTATTTTAACTGAGAAATCACTTTCTAATTTTTTATAATGAGATTTCATTTGACTTACCAAATAAAACGGATATTTAGTCGTTTTTTCTAATTTATTTATAATTTTGTCTTATGAATTTGAAAACTTACTTTTTATTTTCATAATGGGGAGACATCTAGTTTCCTGCTTCCTTCAACATTTTAAATAAAATCTTATTCTCATTAGAATATTGGCTTATTTATATTCCCTGTCGTTTTTTAAAGACTTCCAATGGTTTCAAACATTTTTTTTTAAGATAATGGGATTATAGTCTAGCGTTGCCATTAATGATGTTGAAGACATGATATTTTTGGGCTACTATTTTTTTAGAAGATTCTATCTCTATATTATTTACTTTAATTTACGCAACAGCATATTTACATAGGAATAGGAAAGCCATTTTTAGTTTTATTGTTTTAGCATTTAAAAAAACAGAACAAATGGTTTTTCGGCAAAATCAATTTTTTTTATTCAAAATTGTCTCCTTCTGCTTCTATACAGCTTTTTTGGCGCGGTCCAAAGGCATGTAGAACGAGTGTTGTAGCTCGTTGGCCGGGATGGTCGCCAGTATGCCAGTATAAGCCTTTTGAATGGCCTCTACGTCTGCATAACACTTTCTAGGCAAATGCATTTTTCCGAAACGGAAGAAGTGGCTCGGTGCCATATCAGGTGAAAACGGGGAGTGGTTAATGGTTAAAATGTGATTTTTGGCCAAATAATCGGTCACAATCGGTCCTTCGAATGTTGGATTCTGAGCAATCTTCGGTCGTCTGTCAATTTGTGCGGAAAAAACCGTGCACATACCTTTCGTAAGCCCAAATGTTCGGTCAAAATGCGATAAATTGATGTCTTGGGGATTTTCAATTCCATTTCCATGAATTTCAATGATGATTTCGGTTGATTTTTGATGAATTCACGCTCAGTTTCGATGGAATTTCCGGTGATCACAGATTTTGATTGGCCCAACATGTTGATCGTCATTTATGCCCTCACGACCACTTTGAAAACGTCGAAACCACTCGTGCACTCTGCTTCGAGAGAGGCAATCATCGCCATGAACTTGTTTCATCAATTGAAACGTTTCGGAAAAAGTTTTACCAATTTTAACACAAAATTTAATGTTGGCTCTTTGTTCGAAGCTCATTTTCCCACCGATAACATACTGACACTTAAAAAGCAATAACTTCACTTCCAATCAATGAATGTCATGAGATTCTCACTGGACAATCGATAAATATAGCAGATTCGAACGCATCAGTCGACATATAGGTGGCGCCACCAGGGGAGGCTAGATTCAAAAAATCCTGTTTACTTTGGAACGCACATTGTAGAACATTGTACATGAATTGTAGGTTATTGTGTGAAGAAACGAAAAACACATATACATATGTATAATCAAGAAGAATTGCTGTTAGAATTGTGATAATTTATTTTCATATAAGGGGTATTGAGACCGAACTTGTTAATCTGGTAATTCGTTAGTTGATAATTCTGTGAACATACTTTATGCTTTACCTCAGTGCTGGGTGTACATTTTGTACCAAAGCTAATCGCAGGCTGATTAAATTTTATTAAAAACTTACTTTTGAAAAATTTGTCAAAAACTATTTTGTAGTGGGCAGGAAATGTATTTTTTCGCAATGAATCAAGTTAATTTTTGAGGCAACAACGCAAACCAGACAGCCGGGTGATGTTGCCAAGTAACGAAAAAACTATCATGCTTACTTACTCGTTAAAACAGTAATCTGTTAATTTAAAAAAAAAGACGAAACGCTTGTAAAAAGCTACCGAGTAACGACTAACGAATTAAAAAATCTGGTTTGAATACCCCTTTACATATGACTATTATTTTATGCGAATACCCCTTACATATGACTATTATTTTATGCGTATTCAACAGGTGGTTTCATTTATCATAGGGTAATCCGCAGCTCTATGTGATGTCTTACTATACACTTCTTAAGCAACATTTTTCAAAAAGTTGTATTAAAACAAAAATTATTCAAGAAGTTGAACCAAATTACACTTTCGCATGTAGTACTTCAGAGAGACAATCGTATAAAAAACACAACTGATCATTTAGAAGTGACATTTGGCTCAGAGTATACAAGGCAGTAGTTTTTACATAACGAGTACGACTTGTTTTGTTCAGAGGTTTTCGGTGTGTGTGTTGCCGTTACAGGAAATTGGACATGGTACATATGTGTGCTTTATGTGTGTTCGGCCATACAATTATTATCACAAAACTATATCAAAGCTCTTTTATAATTCTGTTGGTTAAACAACACTGCCTTTGAGTTTTGAATAGTTTTAAATATTGGTGGCAGCACTACAGCTGCCCGTGAACGTCGGCAGACAAACCATCAACAACTGTAAGGCTACTGTCGTAAAATCGTGCTGCTGTCTATTTTAATATTTGACAGATTGGAGCACTCGAGATTCGAGACCACTTATAATTGTTTAATAAAGTACCAGGAAAGCCAAAAACAATATGGGGGAAATAACAAACTTACATATACAAGCTTTCGAAACCAAATGAGTTAGCTTTTTCGTAAGTTAAATAAACTGGGCAATGTAAAAGAATAAAAGTAATTAATTATGGTCTCATAATGTGGAAATTGCATCCCACAATTTCACTTAGGCGACGGTCTAACCTAATAGATACAAACCTGTTGGCTAGAAAACCAAGCTTTACAAAACTCAGTGTAAAAATTGAATAATATAATGTCGTGAATAAGTACCCATATGTGCGTGTCAGCTAAGAAGATTTATTTGAATGATGTGCTGAAATATATTGAAATACATACAAGGATACGAACTTATGATGGCAGATAAACAAAAAGACAACGTACAACACAAAATAATTATTACATAATTTTAATAAATTTTTTATTCCGTAATATACATATCTGAAGTGAAGTATATCCTTATACACGCGATTTATGTTCTAATATAAAAAAATAGTATTGTTTACGTAAACGTATATGCTACAGGGCGTATGAGTAATACGGTAGTTCAATAATAATCTCATGTCTAATGAAGAAACAAATGTTCGGCATTAATTAATCGGATTACTTGAAATTCAATAAGTGCAAACACAAATAAAAAAAAAATAAATGTAAGTAGGATAACTTCAACTCGCAGAGGCGTAATTTCGCATTACGGATAGTGGCATGGTATAATAATTGGCGTGCATTTTGGTGAGAGTACTTAATTTTATGATGGTTTATATGGTACAGATGTTGTAGTTTTAGAGAGCAGTTATCGTACTAAATACCGAGTTTTGTGTGCATACCTTTCTACTTTAGATCACACATTCATTATAATAACAACAAATTAAATACTGAATAGTTATTATATATGAACAAAAAAAACCTAAAAGTAAATTTGTTTATAATTTTATGTATGTTTATATGGTAACAATGAAACGTCTATACATATGTATATGAACTTAATCCTTTTCCTCGGGGTCACATATTATCAAGTAGTAATTATTCTGAAAGGCAATAAATTAGATTTCATATTTTTTTTAAGTTTGTTAGCCTTTCTCAATATACAAGGTCTGCCGCAAAAAAAAACAGAACTTTTTAAATATAACTGTTTCTGGTGGCGCCACCTATTAGTGGGTATATGAAATAAAAAGTTCGATCTCTTGTTGACATTTTGTAAAAATTTTAAGACAATTGGATAACTACAATCGATGTTATCGATCAGAAAGTGACAGCAGCTTTTGGTCATCGGTCGTAAAATGCATTTTGAACAAAGAGCAAATATTAAATTTTGTTTTAAACTTGGGAAAACGTTTACTGAAAAATTTCAAATGATGAAAAAAGTTTATGGTGATCAGTGCCTATCCCGTAGTAATGTGTATGAGTGGTTTAAGCGATTCCAAGAAGGTCGTGAGGACCTCTGTGACGATCAGAAGTCGGTCGTCTTCAGAAGTCAAAAATTAAGACAATGTTGATTTGTTTTTACGATTCCGAGGGTATTGTACACCGAGAGTTCGTCCCACCTGGCCAAACGATTAATGCTGTGTTTTACTTGTACCTTGGTGTTATGAAGCGTCTTTTGTCATGCATTCGTCGTGCTCGACCACAATACCGTGAGGCAGGGTCCTGGCGCCTGTTGCACTATAATACGCCGTATCATCGGTCGACTCTTGTCACTGATTTTTTGACAAAAAACTCCATATTAACCATTAATCACTCACCCTACTCACCTGATCTGGCACCCTGTGATTTTTACCTATTTGGAAAACTTCATTTGCCCGTAAAAGGACACTGGTTTCAGGACATTTCAGCTATCCAAAGGTCGATGACCGATATTCTCAAGTGTATTCCGAAAAATGAAGCTGAACACTCATTTGAAATGCTAATTGATCGGGCTAAACGCTGTATCGAAGCAAAAGGAAACTATTTTGAATAAAAAATATAGCTTTTGAAAAATGTTAATTTTTTGTTATTTTTTTTAACAGTCCTGTTTCTTTTGCGACAGACCTTGTATATTAATTGATACTTATGTTCTGAATAATAGAGTGTTAACTAAGTGTTAATCCTTGCACATTTATTTATTTATTTATTTATTTATAATAATTCATATAACAAAAAGAGTTTTATTATATAAATACATAAACGCAGCACTGGCTACGAGGCCTTCAGCCGTCTTGTAATTATAACTAGGTGAAAAATTCTAATTGCTAAGGGTTAGTAAAGATGTAAGTTGCTTAAATATATTTTAACAAATCGTTGGTTTTTAAGAATCTATATACAATCATCACGTTTTTTTCTGAAGGTTCACTTAGTAGTTTTATGAGATCAATGTTGCCAGAGTTGTGGGCTGTTGGGTGAAGCATCGGACAGAGTGTGAGTAAGTGTTTGATAGTAGCGGTGTCATCGCAAAGGGGGCAAATGGATGGGCTTTTACCCGATAGTAAGTGGGCGTGTGTTTTGATAGTGTGTCCAATCCTTAATCGAGTATATGTCTTCATTGCGCTAGTTGGAACTGTTGACGAGTAGATTATACGATTTCTGGCTGGTTTTATGACCGCGTAGTGATGTTTAAATATTTTCCATTCGCTTGCGTTTTTTTGATGCCTTTTTGCTTAAGTTAAGAACTTTGAGACGTAGAACTTTCTACATTTTAGTCTTTTTTGCCTAATTAACTGCATGAAGGATGGCAGATCCTTCAGCGGTAAACACAGAGGTCGTTGAGGGAAGAAGCCAATTGAAAATAATTTCTCCTGTGGCAGTGACAACTGCTAACGAAGTGGAATCGGTGGACTTGGAGCCATCCGTAAACAATAACTTCCAGCCATTATTTGTGTAATTAGATTCCAGTTCAGCAAAGGTTTGTTGAAAGACTTCGTTTGGTGTGTTGTGCTTGGACAAAAACATAAGCTTATTCTGTAGTATTTCATCATTGATCAGACAGGGAGGATGTCGAGTGGTGAATTTGCGTGTTGCGTTACGTAAAATATTATTTTCTGCAGCGAAACTTAAGCATCTCGAAATAGCCGATTGTATTCTTGGAATTTTTCTTTTTTTCGTGGCATGCGTGATAGTTGTATTTAGTAATGGGTTGGTGTTCTCAGCCGTTTTCGCAAGAATTTGAAGCGAAGAATCTATAATTTTATTTTGAATAGTTGGTAAACCAGATTCATCCATTATCGTTTTTATTGGCGAGGTTGGAAAGGCCCGGAGACTTCGCCGTATTGCGCAATGGTAAGGTGCATTTAAAAGGTTGATACTGCTTTTGGAGCAATTGCCATAGATGGGGAGCCCAAAATCTATTTTTGAAGTTAGCAAAGCTCTGACAACATTGACTTGTGTGTTCGGATGAATAAATGAATGCTTAGACGAGAGATATTTAAAAAAATTTAATCGTGACATTAACGAGTTTCTGACATATTTACAGTGAGCATTAAAATTATAATTAGAGTCAAAAATTAATCCTAGTATTTTCAGCTGTGTTTTACATTCGATGTTAGTTTGGTTGTGGGTTAGTGAAATACCGTTGCAATTTTGCTTCCTACATACATGAAGGATATGTGTTTTGTCTAAGGAAAGTGAAGCACCAGACTCCAGTGACCAAGTCTCAATTCTGGCGAGTATATTAGTAAATAAGGATTGAGCTAAATTAACGTCAGAGACTTTTGTGTAGATTAGGACATCGTCAGCATAGATCTGGTGCTCAACTCCTTTGTAATTTTTTATCATCCTACTAATATCATCGAAAGCAATGATAAAAAGGAGGGCTGAAAGAGGTGAGCCTTGCGGCGTACCATTAGAAAGCGGGACTGTTGAAGAAAGAAAACCATTTACGTTGACTTTGAGTTTTCTGTTTGTGCGAAAGTTAGTAATAAAACGTATCACATTCTGGCCTATTTTCCATTTTCTTAGTTGTCGAATAATAATATGGGCTCCAATTTTGTCGAAAGCTCTGTGAAAGTCCAGAGATAGTACGGATACGTGGTTTATGCTGGACAAAGCGTTAGTAATGAAGTAGTCTAGTTGGATTAAAGCATCTAACGTGCCTTGACCTTTTTTGTAGGCGACTTGATTCGGTGATATGAACTTGTTTCGCTGAGCATACCACATCAAGCGGTTAGCCACGATCTTTTCCAAAATTTTGCCCATACATGGAAGGAGGGAGATCGGCCTATGGTTAGCAAGTTCATCGGAGGATTTGTGTGGTTTAAGTATTGGTATGACACAGGACGTTTTCCAAAATTGGGGGTAGACACCAGTATTGAAAATTTTGTTATAAAGCTTTACCAATCGGAGCTTGAGGCTTTTTGGCATATGTCTGATAATTGGATAAGAAATTTTATCTTGCCCCGGGGACTTACCCTTAACGGTAGATGCAACGAACTCGAATTCAGACAGTGAAATGCTGGTTTCTATTTGTTTAGCAGAAAAAGAAAGAGGGGAGACAGAGTAGGAAGTGTCGGACAGTGTGGTGGTTTTAGAGGTTTGAAACTGTGTGCTGAATGAAATATCTGAGCTTGTTTCAGAATAGTGGTTTGCAAATAACTCGGAAATATCGGATGGATTGGTTACCAAACCTGTTGGCCCCTTTACGCATTGAATGGTTAGATTTCTAGGCACTACAGAAAGTTTTTTTAAAGCGTTCCAAATTAACTTAGGACTAGACGAAGGATTTATTTTGCTTGTGAAATCCTGAAAACATTTACGCTTGGCCTGTTTCGCGGAACGACGGAAAAGAGCATTGGCTTTCCTGAAAGATATTAAGTTGACTAGTGATCGAGCGCGTTTGTATTCATACCAAGCTGTCTGTTTTTTTGCCCGCAATTCAGCGATTTCTTTATTCCACCAAGGAACACTCTTTGAACTTGCTGTTGGCTTTGTATGAGGAATGCTAACATTCGCTGCTGAACGGATAATTTTTGTTAACCGCGCACTTTCTTGGTTAGGGTTGTCAGATATTGGGGTATTATTGCCATTATCTCGCAATGTGTCTGAAACTTCTCCCAATCAGCGTAATCAGTTTTGAATACCTTATTTATTTTGTGGTTTTTAGTTGTTGAACCTAGGTGCAATTTTAGTACAATGGGGAAGTGATCGTTTCCATGCAGGTGATCGAGTATACTCCATTCGCACTCTGTGGCAAGTGTGTCGGTGCACATTGTAAGATCTACATGGGTAAAAGTGGAGTGAGTGGAAAAGTGTGTCGCGGATCCGTTATTCAAACATATTAAGTTAGAGGAAAGTAAAGCGTCTTCAATGCATTTGCCCCTCTTGTTGGCTATTGGAGAGCCCCATAGTGGACTCCATGCATTAAAATCACCAGCGAAAATTAAAGAAGTGGAAGCTTGGTTGATTAATTGCAGGATGTCTGTACTGGTAAAATGTTCATCTGGTGCAATATAGGTGCAGATAATGGTGATTTTTTAACTAAGATAATTTCGATCGACATAGCCAGCAAGTTGGATTGAATGGCATTAATTTTGTGTGGAATATCTCTTCTTATGAGAATCGCAATACCTCTTTTACCTGTGCTAATATGTGGAAGATTGTGAAACATGCCAATGTACTGCTTAGGAGTAAAAGCCGACAAGTTGAAAGAGATGTGAGTTTCATTTAAGAGTATAATAGCTGGGGCATGATCTTGTATTAATAATTGAAGCTCATTGTAATTATTAGTGTAGCCGTTTAAATTCCATTGCAATAATGGAATCATAAGATCTATGTAGGAAAAAAAGAAAAAGGGAAACAGAAGAGAGCTAGAATATCAACTCATATGAGCAGTCAGTTGAAGCTGAGTATCACCAATTGAGTACTAGTTCAAAAGAGAGTAAAGGCTAAGCGTATTTAATTTAAGCGCGAGTCAATTTCTATTTGTTCAGTATGTTGAGTAGAGTATTGATTATCGCTGGAATTGCTTGTTGTTGGAAAGAGATTTTCGTGATTAGGTGGATTAGACTGCATGGTAGTGTTGGTAGTAGTGTTGTTGAAGTCAGTATATTTATTAAGCGAGTTTAAGGAGTTGTTTAAGTTAGAAATGAGAGAGGCTGTTGTTGGACTGAAAAGTTTGGGATTTAAGAAAGAGGCTTGTTGGGTACAGTTGTCGCTGATATTTTTAGCTGAATGTGAGACGTTGTTGTAGTCTGAACTGATCGATGCAGGCTTGTTGATGGAAATATGTTTGTTGTTGGCGTTTGATGAGCGATTTTTTCTAGTTAAAGAGTTTATTGATGAGTTGGGAGCAGAGGTGACCTCTGCGTTTTGTTTTGATGTACTAGGCAAGTCATTGTCGGCAATTCTATGATTATTTTTAGATTTTGTGAAATTGTTGATGGCTGAAATTTTTGTTGGTGTGTTGGATACAGAGGATACCTCTTTTGTAGGTTGAAGGACATGTGCAAAGCTAGCAGTGAGGGAAGGGAGGGAAGTATTTTCTCTATACTTTTTAAGGGCTTCTTGCATACTGCACTTTTCTAGTGTCTTTATTTTTAAAATTTCTTTGGTTTGCATATACTTTGGACACTTATAGTCCGAAGAACGATGCTCGCCAGAACAATTCGCACACATGACTCGGATGCAGTCATTATCGTGTGGAGAAGGGAAATTGCAAGTTTCGCATGTTGGGGAACCCTTACAATGTTTTTGCGTATGACCCAATTTTTGGCATGACCTGCAGCGCATTGGATTAGGCACGCGATGTTTATTTTGTTTGGAAGGGAATAACTGTTGAATGATATTAGTATAACACCAGTAGGATTTATAACACCTTCAACTTTGCGAGTGAACTTATAAACCGCGGAAACTTCGTAAGAACTCAGTCCTTCTATTATTTCGCTTTCAGGCACATCGTTTAAAAACGGTGCATAAATGGTGCCTTTGTTACAATTAAGATGTTGATGATAGCTAACGCTAACAGCGCCAATGTTGAAAAGACATTTCGTTTTTATAAACTTTTCTGCTACTTGCTTATTTTTCACTAGCAGTAATAGGCTGCCGTCGCGTAATTCACTAATTTTGTTTATATCTTTGCTCACGATAAGTAAGGCATTGTAAACACGAAAACAAGAAACCTTCGAAAGGGGTGTAGAATTCTCGTCGGATTTAATCACAATATACTTTGGATCATCACTTTTTATTGGCGGTAAGTCAGGAAAAGCATCTTGCAGTTTTTGATACGATTTTTTACGTTTTGGTTGGGGACCTTGGGCCAGCGCAGCAAACCTGTTGTCCCCGAACTGGAAGCCCACCGGGGGCATAGTGGAAAAGTTATAATACACTGATATAAGTATTGGATTATATTTCTCATTTAAAATAAGTATTAATCGCGTTACTTAAGTAAGCAGACCGTAGTGCAAAAAAAAAAGAACACCAAAAGAGAGCTATATGAATAGCTATAAACTCAGAGAAAGACGCTAACTCAACTGCTCAGTACGAGGTTTAGTCGGTGACTATGTTGCACATTTATATTAAGACGCAATGACTTTATTGTTTATGTTTTGAAAAGGCGTCGAAACAACATTTGAAAATTTCTTTCACCTTTTGGAAGCAATAGTTTGTCCGGTAAAGTTAGAGGATGGAGTCATGCGTAGAATTTTATGCAAACAATGAAAATTCTCTGAGCGCCATTCACTTGGTAATGGCAAAGACTAAATTCTACAAGTCATTCGATGGAACGATGAGCTGTGTGAGATA
This sequence comes from Bactrocera neohumeralis, assembly GCF_024586455.1. NCBI lineage: Eukaryota > Metazoa > Arthropoda > Insecta > Diptera > Tephritidae > Bactrocera > Bactrocera neohumeralis. The sequence continues at coordinate 54,656,777 of NC_065920.1, read as the reverse complement.
TACGACGACATTAATGTAGTTCAGCGAATTAAAAGACAGGTATATATTGGCATATACGATATCTAACAAACCCTCGTCAAGCATTTAATCCTTAGCACATTTTAGTTATTAATTGTTGATATGTTACTCCCCGTCTCTTTATTTTTCTAACTGCCTTTTTTTCAGCATCTTTCAACGCAAGCTTTATAGTGTCTATGCCGACTCCACTTTATATCTAATCGAACTAATAAATCATGGTATTTCATCAGCACTTGCTTCGCGCAATTATTATGTCGATAATGTGACTACTGCTCACTAGTGGTAGTAACAGTTAACATCTATTCAGTTTGACCTGAACGCATGATTTATTTAAACATTTGCAGTTAATGCTTGACCATATGTCAAACTGATGATATATAGTATGTAAGAGTGTGGAGATAAGTATGTATATTGAGAATTTTAGTAAAAAGGTGTCAAGAAAACAACAACAAGTTTCAAACTGATCTTATAAGGATTTTATGTTATCTTTTATGGGTTGGCTATTAGCATGTTATTCATTAAAATTTGACATTAAAAATATATTTCGGAAATGATTTTTTAAAGTTAATAAAACTACATATATATAATGTATCAGATTATCAATATTCAGTCGTCATAGACCATGGTAAAAATGTAACGGTATGATATCGCGCGTTCTTCGTGATCAATCGACTGTCCCATAAATTGAAATTCTCTCAATAAATCCATTGAATGATACGTTGTGTGTGAAGTAGCAATGTCTTGTTGCAAACAAATGTAAATGAAATCACGAGCTTCGATTTCAGGCATCAAACAGTCGGTTAACATAGCGCGATAACGGTTTTCATTGACGATTATGTTGTCACTGGCATCACTGGCATCACTGCTTCTACCAGCCCACAAACTACACCAAACCATTGTTTTTTCTGATTGAAATGGCAGCTCTTGAATCTCATCATACCCCTTGTGCCAGAAATGGGCCTCTTCGCTGAACAAAATTTGGCTTGAAAACGTCAGATCTTCTTGGAACTTTCTGAATTTTAGTTCAGAATTAAGGAGCAGTCGTTAAGGTGGTTCGTATGACTAAGAATTTTCATACTGTTTAAGGATAGTAAAAAAAATCATCACACATTAATGACCCATATAAACAGAAAAGGAAAGAAGGCATGCTACAGCTGGAGAGTTTGTATGCTCACCAATCTAGTAATCATCACCACCATTAACTGCAGCATTCTACTAATTATTACAATCATATAAACTATCTGCGTCAAATCTGTTACGGCCATGTCGCAGAATGCGGAACGCCTTCTACATCTACTATCAGCTTTCAATCAAATAGCAACCACATGTAAACAACATATCAACCGTCAACAGCCAACAGCCAACAGACGTTGATTGGCTGTCGTGCGATGAATGAATAAGCTAAAAAGTCTATTTCCCCTATTTACACCTCTTACAGCGCCTGCAAGCATGTTTCGGTCGAAAACCTAAATGGCCTATGGATTCATACCTTCAAGCAACCCAGTGTTTGGATGCCAGTAGCAACGTATCTCATATGGTTAATAGCTTGCCGTGTGCCTGTGTGCAGTGTGGACAACATGTGCTGAGTATGCTGTATGTTACTAATCAATTGTTGTCTGTTAATCATCCTGTTCAAATCGAGAAACTTCTTATCCCCAGGAAAAATCTGATCAACTCTAACAAAAAGTTAGCCAACGTTTTGCATATAACGGAAATTACTAAAAACTGATAGATTTCAGTCTATGTAAATACGAAATTTTAAATTATTACACTGCTATAAAATAGTTTATGTCTTTGTTATTTTTCTAAAAATTCCAAGACACTATCACTTTGTACAAATTTTAACCTATTTTTATTTAAAAATTTTTAAAATAAAATTCATATTTCCTACAAGGTTTTGTTCACTGCTAATAAACCCGTATTCCAATATATCAGCATAACTTTGTAAAACAGATTTATTGCCATATCAAAAAGGAATTTTCAGATTTATTTATTGCTTCTGGAAATTAAAAGTCTACGAACGAGAAGGTATTAAATTTACTCAATAATGGGCACAAACCCTACAAATCACTAACTGAACTAGCGTTCAAGATACGAAAATTAAGATAATTTGATGCTCAAAGTCAAACGCCGGATTTGTCTATTGATGAGGTTTGAATAGTAATTACTCGTCTGATGGTCAACAAAGCGGCGGGGCTCATAGATTGCTGGCCGAGCCATTCAAATACGGTGGCGAAGAACTGACAAAGTACATACATGTATCAGCTTCTTTGTACGATGTGGTCAGATGAAAGCATACCCAACGATTGGAAACTAAGTATGATCCACAAAAAGTGGGACCCCACAATCTGCACTAATTATCGTCGATAAGCCTCCCCAAAATCGCATATAAGTTTCTGTTAAGTGTATTGTGTGAAAAATTAAAGCCCACTATCAGCAAACTGATTGGACTTTATCAGTGTGGCTTTAGACCTATAAAATCAATAATTGATAAGATTTTCATCATGTGCCAAATCTTGTAAAATAATATCTCTAAAAAAGTTCTCTCTCAACGAACAAAGACCAAACTCTACAAGTCACGCATCATCTCCATCCTGCCTAATGGTGCAGAGGCCACGACGATGACAACATCTGATCAGTTTTCGAGAGATGAGTTCTGCGGAAGATTTAAGGTCTATGCAAATTGGCAACGGCGAATATCCGTATACTTTCACATATAAATAATATTTTATGTGTTTTGAACACATTGGTTACATTTTTATTGACGCCATAGCGAAAGGTTAATTTCACTGAGGAAGTGGAAATGAAAAACTAAACTGATGGCATGAATGAATTCTCCAAATGTCCTTATATTTAAATAATACACCGTTATGCTATCCTTAGGGCACTTTCCTTGAATTTCTTTTAAATTTAGCAGTTGCTTCCCAATTTTCAATCATTCATATTCTTTTTCGAAAAACGAACAACCATTTTCAATACACATTAAATTGCCCTCAATAAAATTCTAATATTTCCCGTTATAAAAGTACAAAATTGTCACGTATCTAATTTCTAATTAATTACTATCGTTCGAAAGAATCTTTTTTGGCATTTATTTGTTGGACATTATTTTTTTGAAATGTTGGCGGCTAAGTCTCAAATGGTGAACAAATCTTGGCTCGAAAATATTGGATCTTCTTGGAATTTCTCAAGGGTACGCGTTGCTGTGAACAACGCCATGCCCACCTTTAAATTATATCCATTAATAAATCATAGCATTTCTCCAGTACTTTCGTCGCGTGATTGGTATTTAGATAGTTAACCTACTGCCTGTCATCGTTGTTTTAACAAACATTTAGTTTGACTCCAACGGATGATTTATTCGATTATTTGTGCTTAATGTTTCAACATATGTCAAGTTGAGAATGTATCTGTATGAGCATGTAAAGCATGTTCTTCGAAGATTGTTGAGTTTCGCGCAAAACACTTATGACATTTATTTCAAAAAGTGGGAGGCGTTGATAGACTAAATAGTTTATGGTTAAATAGTTTAGTGAACAGTAACAATGGCAGGTATGAGCCAGATACAAATGAATTAGTAGAAGAAAACTCATCTTAGAAAAATTTCTTAGCTAAGTTAGAAGCATACAAGGCGAATAAAAATTGAACTCATGGACTGTATAGAGGTTAATGCCAATTTTTAGGAATCGTATTCGTTAGTTAAAAGGTTCTGCCAAATTGTTAATTATTTAAATTTTCTACGCTCGTGGTCACGCAAACTTTACTTCACTTTACTTTTTTCGGACATTTTCGTTCGTTCGGGATTTTCTTCAATTCTGTTTGTTTTTATGTTTTTAGTAAGCATAAGTAAACTAAATTATACTATCTAATTATAATTATAGTTGTAAATTTATTACGCTTAATGAGTAAAACATAAATTGTCTTTTCTGTGCTTATACAAAACGGCCGATTTTATTGTTTTTAAAGTGATTCACCTATTTAACTTCATGTTTCAATTAAAAACAAAACTAAAACAAGTAAGGAAGGGCTAAGTTCGGGTGTCACCGAACATTTTATACTCTCGCACGATAAAGTGATAATCGAGATTTCATTATACGTCATTTACATATTTTTCAAATACCGTATTTTTTTAAAGTTTTATTCCGCTATCATCATTGGTTCCTAATGTATACATATATTATACAGAGAAGGCATCAGATGGAATTAAAAATAGCGTTATATTGGAAGAAGGCGTGGTTGTGAACCGATTTCACCCATATTTCGTACATGTCATGAGGGTGTTAAGAAAATATTATATACCGAATTTCATTGAAATCGGTATAGTACATAGTTCCTGAGATATGGTTTTTGGGTCCATAAGTGGGCGAGACCACGCCCGTTTTCAATTTCTAGAAAAAGCATGGGTGCAGCTTCTTTCTGCCATTTCTTCCGTGAAATTTAGTGTTTCTGACGTTTTTTGTTAGTCGGTTAACGCACTTTTAGTGATTTTCAACATAACCTTTGTATGGGAGGTGGGCGTGGTTATTATCCGATTTCTTCTATTTTTGAACTGTATATGGAAATGCCTGAAGAAAACGACTCTGTAGAGTTTGGTTGACATAGCTATAGTAGTTTCCGAGATATGTACAAAAAACTTATGAGGGGGCGGGGCCACGCCCACTTTTCCAAAAAAATTGCGTCCAAATATGCCCCTTCCTAATGCGATCCTTTGTGCCAAATTTCACTTTAATGTCTTTATTTATGGCTTAGTTATGACACTTTATAGGTTTTCGGTTTTCGCCATTTTGTGGGCGTGGCAGTGGGCCGATTTTGCCCATCTTCGAACTTAACCTTCTTATGGAGCCAAGAATACGTGTACCAAGTTTCATCATGATATCTCAATTTTACTCAAGTTACAGCTTGCACGGGCGGACGGACGGACGGACAGACGGACGGACAGACATCCGGATCTCAACTCTACTCATCCGGATGTCTGTCGGATGTCTGTCTGTCTGTCCGTCCGTCTGTCCGTCCGTCCGTGCAAGCTGTAACTTGAGTAAAAATTGAGATATAATGATGAAACTTGATACACGTATTCCTTGGTTCCATAAGAAGGTTAAGTTCGAAGATGGGCAAAATCGGCCCACTGCCACGCCCACAAAATGGCGGAAACCGAAAACCTATAAAGTGTCATAACTAAGCCATAAAGAAAGATATTAAAGTGAAACTTGACACAAAGGATCGTATTAAGGAGGGGCATATTTGGACGTAATGTTTTTGGAAAAGTGGGCGTGGCCCCGCCCCCTACTAAGTTTTTTGTACATATCTCGGAAACTACTATAGCTATGTCAACCAAACTCTATGGAGTCATTTCCTTCAGGCGTTTCCATATACAGTTCAAAAATGGAAGAAATCGGATAATAACCACGCCCACCTCCCATACAAAGGTTATGTTGAAAATCACTAAAAGTGCGTTAACCGACTAACAAAAAACGTCAGAAACACTAAATTTTACGAAAAAAATTGCAGAAGGAAGCTGCACCCAGGCTTTTTTTAAAAATTGAAAATGGGCGTGGCCTCGCCCACTTATGGACCAAAAACCATATCTCGGGAACTACTAGACCGATTTCAATGAAATTCGGTATGTAACATTTTCTTAACACCCTGATGACATGTACAAAATATGGGTGAAATCGGTTAAGAACCACGCCTTTTTTCAATATAACGCTATTTTGAATTCCATCTGATGCCTTCTCTGTATAATACGAGTATATACATTAGGAACGAATGATGATAGCGGAATAAAACTTTACACAAATACGGTATTTGAAAAATATGTAAATGACGGATAATGAAATCTCGATTATCACTTTATCGTGCGAGAGTATAAAATGTTCGGTGACACCCGAACTTAGCCCTTCCTTACTTGTTGATTCAAAATTCAGTACTGCGGGCCGACTAATCTAACAAAGTTCGTACGATCGAAAGAATTGATTTAGTTAGTTGGAGTAAAGAAAAACGCAAACAATTTTATAATATGTATGTGACCTGGTCTACGAAAAGGGAGCTAACGTGCGAAAACTAGTTTTCTGGGAAACAGCTGTTAAAAATAAACAACTCGTCTTCCATCCGAATCAACTAAAAAGTGAAAATTGATTTTTTTGACACCTAAGCCCCTTTTCCGTAGACCAGGTCACATATAGAACCGTTCCTATGTATTTTATTTATTAAATTTATTAAGACTCCGATCCGTTAGTAAACGCTTTGGAACTTAAAGTATTTCCCTGACTTTGTTTCTTGTAAGTTGTAAGAGTATAAAATGTTCGGTTTCACCCGCACTTAAGCCTTTCCTACATGTTATTTATGTTGGGTTTAATGAAATGAAAAGTTTTACATAAATTTTCATTAAGAAATTTTTTTACCTCTCCAATTTCTTAACACACCCAAACACATGCGCATAAACACAAATAGACTCCATGTAGCGGGCAGGGATAAGAAAAGAAATCTTCAAACCTGTTTCCAATGTTGAGTGCCGAAAAGTGTTGGACAAGGTTCAGTACATAAAACAAAAGACTAAATTAAAAAATGTTAAATGGATAAAACAAAAGCGCAAGTTTAAACGAGGATCAAAGTTTTGAATGCTCTCTATACAGACTGAAAAGTCCATTGACATACACATATATATGTATATGTGTAGGGTAAATAAGCTTTTAAACTTAAATTGGTTGGCCAAAAAGGTTTTGCCATTGTCGTTCTTTTCTCCCTCTAATTTCGTTAGTTTTGATGTTTGGTTGTTCGTTTGGTGTTGCAGGTGTTTACTTAAATGATTACATCTAGGTAGCTGGAAAGTTTTTCATGAAAGGCGCAAAGCTTTGTGACATTATGATTTCACCTTTAAACACAAATGTGAAGTAGCAACAGTATTTAAAATACAATTAGTGGATTACTAAGGAATTTTCGCGGGGAAGTCTCTAAGATAGTGGCATATGCGGACGATATTGCCATCTTAATAACGGGTAGGTATCTATAGTCACGTTCAATACGGAGCAAGCGGATCTGCTTGTGTTCACGAGAAAGCACAAAATTCCTCTATAGACACTCCCTTCGATAAAAAAGACACAACCCTCTCCCAAGCATCGCACCAAGTACCTACCGAAGGCAAATGGAAAGAGTTCGGTCAGAAGTGTCTAGGGAAGCCAGAAGCAAGCAACTTCACTTCTACTGGGTGTTATCCTACAAAAGTATCGAGAGCAATGAAGTAGTGGACGAGATTGCCAAGTATGGTATACGGCTAACACTACAGGAAATTTATGAAAATATTAACTGGTCACCATCTGGTGGCGACACACGACCGCAGGGTTTACAGATAGAGAAGACTGCAGAAAATGCTTAGAAAACAACAATAGGGAAACAATGGAGCATATCTTCTGCCCTTGTGCCGCATTGGCAAGACTACGCTGTAAGCATCTGGGGTCGCAACAACATGATACACAATTAACCTAACCTAAACTAATATACAATTAATCAGACGCAAAAATATAGCTTAAGTTTAAAGAACGTCAGAATTCGCATGGGCTTTGTTAGGTATCCAATTATCTGAAGAATCTGTGAAACCTCTGACTTATACCATGCCAAATGGATGGTTGCAAGGTCGAGCGTTATGATCCTGAAGCGAAGCGAAAAGTCTATTTGTTGCTTCTTCTTCTTCTTTGTTGGAGTAGACACCGCTTACGCGATTATAGCCGAGTTAAAAACAGCGCGCCAGTCGTTTCTTCTTTTCGCTACGTGGCGCCAATTGGATATTCCAAGCGAAGCCAGGTCCTTCTCCACTTGGTCCTTCCAACGGAGTGGAGGTCTTCCTCTTCCTCTGCTTCCTCCGGCGGGTACTGCGTCGAATACTTTCAGAGCTGGAGTGTTTTCGTCCATCCGGACAACATGACCTAGCCAGCGTAGCCGCTGTCTTTTAATTCGCTGAAATATGTCGATGTCGTCGTATATCTCGTACAGCTCAACGTTCCATCGAATGCGGTATTCGCCGTGGCTAACGCGCAAAGGACCATAAATCTTTCGCAGAACTTTTCTCTCGAAAACTCGCAACGTCGACTCATCCGTTGTTGACATCGTCCAATACTCTGCACCATATAGCAGGACGGGAATTATGAGTGACTTATAGAGTTTGGTTTTTGTTTGTCGAGAGAGGACTTTGCTTCTCAATTGTCTGCTCAGTCCGAAGTACCACCTATTGGCAAGAGTTATTCTGCGTTGGATTTCTAGGCTGACATTTTTGGTGGTGTTTACGCTGGTTCCAAGATAGACGAAATTATCTACAACTTCAAAGTTATGACTGTCAACAGTGACGTGAGTGCCAAGTCGCGAGCGCGACGACTGTTTGTTTGATGACAGGAGATATTTCGTCTTGCCCTCGTTCACTGCTAGACCCATTTCTTTTGCTTCCTTGTCCAGCCTGGAGAAAGCAGAACTAACGGCGTGGGTGTTGAGGCCGATGATATCAATATCATCGCCATACGCCAGCAGCTGTACACTCTTATAGAAGATGGTACCTTCTCTATTTAGTTCTGCGGCTCGAACTATTTTCTCCAGAAGCAGGTTGAAGAAGTCGCACGATAGGGAGTCGCCTTGTCTGAAAACTCGTTTGGTATCGAATGGCTTGGAAAGGTCCTTCCCGATTCTGACGGAGCTTGTGGTGTTACTCAACGTCAGCTTACACAGCCGTATTAGTTTTGCGGGGATACCAAATTCAGACATCGCGGCATAAAGGCAGCTCCTTTTCGTGCTGTCGAAAGCAGCTTTGAAATCGACGAAGAGGTGGTGTATGTCGATTCTTCTTTCACGGGTCTTTTCCAAGATTTGGCGCATGGTGAATATCTGGTCGGTTGTTGATTTTCCAGGTCTGAAGCCACACTGATAAGGTCCAATCAGTTTGTTGACGGTGGACTTTAATCTTTCACACAATACGCTCGATAGAACCTTATATGCGATGTTGAGGAGGCTTATCCCACGGTAGTTGGCGCAGATTGTGGGGTCTTCTTTTTCATGGATTGGGCATAGCACACTTAAATTCCAATCGTTGGGCATGCTTTCGTCCGACCATATTTTACAAAGAAGATGCATGCTCCTTATCAGTTCTTCGCCGCCGTGTTTGAATAGCTCGGCCGGCAATTCATCGGCCCCCGCCGCTTTGTTGTTCTTCAGGCGGGCAATTGCTATTCGAACTTCTTCATGGTCGGATAATGGAACGTCTGCTCCATCGTCATCGATTGGGGAATCGGGTTCGCCTTTTCTGGCGTGGTGCGTTCACTGCAATTCAGCAGGCTGGAGAAGTGTTCCCTCCCTTATTTAAGTATGCTCTGGGCATCGGTGACTAGATCACCTTTGGGGGTTCTGCAAGTGTATGCTTCGGTCTTGAAACCTTCTGTAAGCCGCCGCATTTTTTCGTAGAATTTTCGAGCATTACCCCTGTCGGCCAGCTTATCAAGCTCTTCGTACTCACGCATTTCGGCCTCTTTCCTCTTCTGTCGACAAATGCGTCTCGCTTCCCTCTTCAACTCTCGGTATCTATCCCGTCCCGCACGTATAGTGGTCGATCGTAACGTTGCGAGGTAGGCAGCCTGTTTTCTCTCCGCTGCAACACGGCACTCCTCGTCGTACCAGCTGTTCTTTTGCACTTTCCGAAAACCAATGGTTTCGGTTGCAGCTGTACGTAAGGAGTTTGAAATGACGTCCCACAGTTCCCTTATACCGAGTTGTTGACGAGTGCTCTCAGAGAGCAGGAGCGCAAGCCTACTATATTTAATAATGCTTTTCCGTTTATGTACCGAAAGCACATTTCGGCTTAAAGAAGATTTTTTCATGGTGGTTAGATAAGACAATACTACTATTAGAGCGCTTCCTAAACCAAATGGAAGTTTTGTGAAGAATATCGTAAAAATATTAACTCGACGGACTTTTCTAATTAGGATTGCTTAGTCGAAACTCTAATATTATACTACAAATATTGTCAACGGCGCAAGAGAACTTAATATGTGGCTATCACGAGGTTATTATCAACAAACAATTGGATGTGGCTTAAAATTAACATATTCCTACAAATTATTGGGTGATGGATAATCCTTCTTCAGTAAACAGTTGTATGTCCACCTTACTCTTATCTAATATTTATACATATTTCGCTTATTAACAAGCTATTTATTTCCTATTTAAATAATGCCAAAGTCATCTCTATTTTTTCATAGTTTTTATATATTTCTGACCTCTAATAATACAGTTTCAAAGTTTAGCGCTTTTCTAAAATAATTTCTTCAAAAGTTATAAGCACGTATATTTACGCATATCGAGTGTTCTGTATTCATATTGTACACTATGTCGTATGATCAACTCAGAATTTACAAGGTGAATCTGTTGCATTTAAAGTGTCAGTATATTTGTGTTATCGGTGTGAAAATGAGCTTCGAACAAAGAGCCAACATAAAATTTTGTTTTAAAATTAGTAAAACTTTTACAGAAACGTTTGAATTGATGAAACAAGCTTATGGCGATGATTGCCCATCCCGTAGCAGAGTGTACGTGTGGTTTAAACGTTTTCGAAGTGGTCGTGAGGACATAAATGACGATGACGATCAACATGTGAGCCAATCAAAATCCGTGATCACCGGAAATTCCATCGAAACTGTGCGTGAATTCATCAAAAATCAGCCGAAATCATCATTGAAATTCATGCAAATGGAACTAAACATCTCCAAAACAACAATTTATCGCATATTGACCGAACATTTGGGCTTACGAAAGGTGTGTGCACGGTTTGTTCCGCACAAATTGACTGACGACCAAAAATTTCTCAGAATCCAACATTCGAAGGACGATTTTTTGACCAAAAACCACTCCGGTATTCACCTGATATTGCGCATATGCCCATGAAAGAAAAGCCTTATGTAGACGTAGAGGCCATTCAAAGGCTTGCACCGGTAGTCTGGCGGCCATACCGGCGAACCGGCTAAAATACTTGTTCGACATACTTTTGGATCGTGCAAGAAGCTGTATTGAAGCAGGTGGAGACAATTTTGAATAAAATAAATTGTTTTTGCCGAAAACCCATTTGTTCCGTTATTTTCTCTTTTAAAGTCCTGTTTACTTTGGAACGCACCTTGTAGGAATGCTTGTGTCAGTTGATGCACCTTGTATTAGAATATAACTTTTGTAGATTAACTTCCTTAATTCCGAAATTTCTCCATGGAAAAGGGAAAGTGATTTAGGCATGGTGTAAACTGATAATAAGACAAGTAAGGAAGGGCTAAGTTCGGGTGTCACCGAACATTTTATACTCTCGCATGATAAAGTGTTAATCAAGATTTCATTATCCGTCATTTACATATTTTTCAAATACCATATTTGTGTAAGGTTTTATTCCGCTATCATTATTGGTTCCTAATGTATATATTATACAGAGAAGGCATGAGATGGAAATCAAAATAGCGTTATATTGGAAGAAGGCGTGTTTGTGAACCGATTTCACCCATATTTCGTACATGTCATCAGAGTGTTAAGAAAATATTATATACCGAATTTCATTGAAATCGGTATAGTAGTTCCTGAGATATGGTTTTTGGTCCATAAGTGGGCGAGGCCACGCCCATTTTTAATTTCTAGAAAAAGCATGGGTGCAGCTTCTTTCTGCCATTTCTTCCGTGAAATTTAGTGTTTCTGACGTTTTTTGTTAGTCGGTTAACGCACTTTTAGTGATTTTCAACATAACCTTTGTATGGGAGGTGGGCGTGGTTATTATTCGATTTCTTCCATTTTTCAACTGTATATAGAAATGCCTGAGGGAAACGACTCTGTGGAGTTTAGTTGACAAAGCTGTAGTAGTTTCCGAGATATGTACAAAAAACTTAGTAGGGGCGGGGCCACGCCCACTTTTCCAAAAAAATTACGTCCAGATATGCCCCTCCCTAGTGCGATCCTTTGTGCCAAATTTAACTTTAATATCTTTATTTATGGCTTAGTTATGACACTTTATAGGTTTTCGGTTTTCGCCATTTTGTGGGCGTGGCAGTGGGCCGATTTTGCCCATCTTCGAACTTAACCTTCTTATGGAGCCAAGAAATACGTGTACCAAGTTTCATCATGATATCTCAATTTTTACTCAAGTTACAGCTTGCACAGACGGACGGACAGACAGACATCCGGATTTCAACTCTACTCGTCACTTTGGTATACATAACCCTATATCTGACTCTTTTAGTTTTAGGACTTACAAACAACCGTTATGTGAACAAAACTATAATACTCTCCTTAGCTACTTTGTTGCGAGAGTATAAAAATTAATGGTTAAAGTCCAAGCTTCAAGAGGCGTTTTCAAGAAAACAAGTACATACTACACAACCGAAGTGCTCATACGTGGCGTATGAGTAACTTTTGAATCTATACAGAATATACTGTCTCAACAAACTTCTGTAATTTAAAGCTCAAATCCATTTCTAGGGATTGGAACGAACTCAAAACTTGACAATCGAGTATTATCAATTTGATTGAGTATCAATGTTACTTAATTATTGTAAGTGGAAGTGATAGGCAAAGAAACAGTGATTTGCACACACATCAGAGCCGTTTATGATTATTGGAGTTGAATATATAATCAGTTTTGTAAATATCCAACGTGGTGTCAGAGAAAATAAACATAAACTATGATTAAAGAGAATACACACGTTATCGTGGAAACTAATTGCATTTACTTCGAAACCAGTAGAAGCAATGAATATTTTTCGAATGTTGTTGCCTATCAGAAAGCAAATTGGATCTCGTTGGTTAGTTAAGGAATTTCAATTAGAAGATTATCAATACAAGCACTACTTAAATAGCATCAGCTCGTTACGCTTATCAATTATACATATATGTTTTACCGTTTGGGTATTCCAAACATCGTGGAAAATATTAAATACACATTAAAAGCCGACGTAAACTAGAGAAATAAAGCGTTTACACTTTCACATCTTTATTTGGTGACTTTGAATGTCCACCAATTTAGTAAATGTTACCATTATTA
>NC_065920.1:54629959-54643620 GCF_024586455.1 Bactrocera neohumeralis | reverse complement strand
GTACCGCATGCGCCTTCTGATAGCAGAACAGCACAAACACGTACAAAAGTATAAAAAAGAATTTAGAAGTTCACGTAGACAAGGCAGAGAAATACATAAATGCGAAATAAGCAAAGAAGAAAACATAAATATAAATGTATACAGACAAAAAATGGTAAAAAGCTCAACTTCATATATAGATTTGTGCACAAGAATTAAAAAATAAACGTCGTTTACGTAATTATTACATATATACAGCAGTAATTTATTTATAAGCTTGTTTATAATTTCTTCAGTCCCCTTGTGTGTGTGTTCATGTTGTATGAGCGCCATGTTTATAATTCCTGAAGCAAATATTATGAGAAATAAAAGGGTATGACAAATTACTCTCGCTGTCGAACTTTTGGTGTCAACATGGGGATTTCTGTTATTTAATCAATGATTTTTCATACCAGTTCATTGTTTATGCGAAGTTTCAATAATTAGCTAAATGAACCTATGTATATGCATCTAGAGTTACACAATTTATATTTTTCTGTTTCGTATATCGTTTTTTATCCATCATCGCTGACACATTCGAGCATTATAAATAATTGATAATGGCTAAAAATATTTATAGAAAAATGATGTTCCCAATATATCACTAACAGGGAATTAGTTTTAAATAATTCAAGATTGCGATTTGCCTAAAATAGTTTTTCTAGGTGTTAGCTATCTTCGATTAGTGGTTTCTTTGTTCGCTTTTGCTCTCTTGTCAAAAACATTATATGTGAAAGCAAAAACATAGTCGAGTTGAAAGTCAATAAAGTTTGTATTCTAATGAAACATGTTTCTACAGAGTATAATAGTTTTGTCCACATAACGATTGTACGGATCACCTAAAACTAAGCGAGAAGAATAAGGGATTATATATATACAAATGATCTGAATGACGAGACAAGATGAAATGCTGACGACTGTCTGTCTGTCCGTCCGTCCGTCAATTCATGCAAGCTGTAACTTGAGTAAAAATTAAGATATTTCGATGAAACTTGGTACGTAAGTCCCGTAGTTCAAAAGTTCGAATTCGCAGATATGCGTACCGCCACGCAGAACTTCTACCGACAGTGTGAAAATGGATGATATCGCAGGATATCCCCGCTCACTCTTCATATAACGAAACTGTTAAAAACTACTAAAAGCGCTAATCGTGGCAATCTTTTCATATTCTTATGTAACATTGTAGAATTGAAAGAAATCGGACAATAACCGCGCCTACTTTCCAAATAGCACAATTTTAAATTCCACTTGATTCGTTCAGTTTCCAGAACACAAATCAAGAACCAATTAAAATAACAGGATAAAACTTTGCACGTATAATGTCTTTAGTGTGTACCCCTTTATGACCAAAAATTATTCAAATTAAATAAAAACTGTTCAAGCCACTAGGTACCGAATATTTAGACCCCGGTACCTATATATAGCTGAAATTAAGGAAGTGTGCGAACCATTGTTGTGCTACACGAACTGATACAGTAATGTCTCCGTAATCTTCACAAATTTTATTGGTGGCTTGCGTGGAATTCTTCCCATTTTTATACAAAAATTTCAAAATAAGGCAAATTTCTTCATTATTTTCTCACTTTTATACAGGGTTGCTTTTCAATACACCCACTCAGAGTATGTTTGCTCATAAATATTCGAAAATATTTGCTTATATGTATATGAAGGCGTTTTCAAGTTTGAGCAGTCGTATATTTTTGCATGTCAGAACGAAAAATTAAATTGCTCTATACATATGTCACGTTTCATTTATTCAATTCATTCGCTCATTCAAGCTCTCATAGGTGTGTAAATTCGCCAACTGCTAAAGGTTGTGTGCCAGTTTGATTCATGTAGCTTGTTTAGGTTTGAAAACTCCTATCTGTTTGGGCACATGTGTAAAACAAAATATCTGCAGAGCTTTACTATTTTGGGTTCATAAACTAGGGAAAGAAGCATTGCAGTTGTTGTTGTCCTCTATATAAACTACCGTCGATTGGGTGTATATATGGCTGTTTTCTTTTAATTAGTCACCTTCGTAAAAAAATTACTTGTGCTGCCTCCAAGTCATGCAGACAAAAATATATCGTTCAGCTGAGAAATCTTTTTCAATTTTTTTCATAATTAGATTTCATTTGACTTCCCAAAAAAACAAAAATGGAGGTTGAGTGGTTTCGCTTAATTTCGCTCACGCTCCAGTTATTATATCTGGTAAATGTAATTCATGATAACATTACAATTACCAATGATTCTGATAAAAATCGTTATATGATGTGATAAAAAGTACTCGGAAATTGTAAACAAAACGTAAAATATTTAAGGGTTTATCAATGTTTATTTCATTGTCTTCAAAGTAATCGTCACCAGATGAAATACACTTATTCCAACGACTTTTTCAGTCCTCGAAGCACTTTCCATAAGCACTTCTTTGATGGCTTTCAGCTCATTCCCAAATTTTATTTTATCTGTTCGATCGACTGAAAACAGGTTCCACGGAGCGGCAATTTCAGTTTTGGGAATAAAAAAAGCACACTGAGCCAAATCTGGTGAATACGGTGTTTGAACGATGGTATTCATTGCGTTTTTGTTTTTAAAACTCGTGGTTCGGAGCGAAGATGCATTATCATCGTGTAAAATCCATGAATTGTTATTCTGCTATTCCGTCTAAAAAGATTTTCCTATTGACAGTCTGTTACTCTGGTATAAACTAATGATAAACCAAATCAGGAATATCGAAAAAACCAATAAGCATCACCTTAAATTTTAAGTGGGTTTGGTGTTGCTTTTTTGGTTTCGGCTCGTTTTTTCCTCCATTCTGAAGATAGTTGATTTGCTGGCATGTCAAAATCATAAACCTATGTCTCATCGGCAGTTCAAATGCCCTCCATGAATGCGGAATCAGAATTTGCATGATCAGGCTTGTTCAAAGATATCTGTTTACGGTACTCTTTTTGTAAACACTTCAGCTTTATCGGGGCGAGTCCATCAAGAACGCGATTCATTATCAAGAACTCGATTCATAACCAAAATATCCACCAAAATAATTTGAACGGACTCTCGAGAGATGTTGAGCTCTGTTGGCGTCTCTTTAACAAATGCCAGATTTTCAAGAACCATATCTTTCACGTTTTTTATATTTTCATCAGTTTTTAAGGCTTTCTACCACACATTGGCTTGTGTTTTTTTATAAAAGTGAATCACTACTTTTAAAGCCTTATGATTTAATTTATGTTGATAGCGCAATGCTTGGCAATGCGTAAAGTTGTTTTAGCCAATAAACACTTAGTTCCTCATTATCACCACAGAAGTAGATTAATTTCGGTTATTCATATATACATATATAGAGCGAAAATGTAACTCATAAGCACCAGGCTACTGGAAAGAACTCTTGTTAATCTTACACAGAACAAAAATTTATCGGCAAAAAGTTCCATGAAAAAATTAGATACTTTGTTGGGTATACAACTTTAAATTTTCTACTTAAACAAGCTGAACTTTTGGATGAAGATATCCGAATGGACATAAGTCTAATGTCATCAACAAATTAACTTTGCAAACCTTAAATCTTTTGTTTAGATTATCTTTTCATATGGAAAATTTTTTAAAATATTTTTTCTTATTGCCTTTTTCTTTTATCAGAAGGCACTTCTTTTTGCCACTTCCTGAAATAAAACCTGTAAAAAATATTCGCACCTTAAAACATTTTTAAAGACTTAGGGAAAACTCCCAAAGTATTTGAGTTAAAACATACTAACCAACAAGATATATCTAGCATGTTGTCAAAAATTGCCTAATTTATTACTGTCCCATTAATCAATGCATTTACTTATTCTACCATATATTTTAATATTTGACTCCAAAACTGCTATGAAATTATTTGCTTAATAAGAGCAAACATCTTTTACTGAAAATTTGCCACATTTATTAACATTCAAACTCTTCCGCATGCCTTTCAGTAAATAAAAATATGAACGAAATACGAAAGTTTAACATAACGGAAAGGCACTTATTTGTATACAAGAAAAATCAAAGGGACAGTAACAGTCCTAGTTAAATATTCTGCAAGGAAATCTCATTATTGGTTTAATAAGTAATTTAAATGGATCAAATCTTCCAAAAGTGCGTTTGTCAACAGTAATTAAAACCTAATAAAAGCCTGTGAAGTGACACTTCTCTCCTCTATTGTCGCATCCGTTTGGCTTCCTCTTTGACTATTACTAACGTGCCATCTATATTAATTTACGTTATTAATTTTCAATTAATAATACTAGGATCAACAAGTAAGGAAGGCTAAGTTCGGGTGTCACCGAACATTTTATACTCTCGCATGATAAAGTGATAATCGAGATTTCATTATACGTCATTTACATATTTTTCAAATACCGTATTTTTGTAAAGTTTTATTCCGCTATCATCATTGGTTCCTAATGTACATATATACTCGTATTATACAGAGAAGGCATCAGATGGAATTCAAAATAGCGTTATATTGGAAGAAGGCGCGTGAACCGATTTCACCCATATTTCGTACATGTCATCAGGGTGTTAAGAAAATATTATGTACCGAATTTCATTGAAATCGGTCTAGTAGTTCCTGAGATATGGTTTTTGGTCCATAAGTGGGCGACGGCACGCCCATTTTCAATTTTAAAAAAAGACTGGGTGCAGCTTCCTTCTGCCATTTCTTCCGTGAAATTTAGTGTTTCTGACGTTTTTTGTTAGTCTGTTAACGCACTTTTAGTGATTTTCAACATAACTTTTGTATAGGTGGGCGTGATTATTATCCGATTTCTTCCATTTTTGAACTGTATATGGAAATGCCTGAAGGAAACGACTTTATAGAATTTGGTTAACATAGCTATAGTAGTTTCCGAGATATGTATAAAAAACTTAGTAGGGGGCGGGACCACGCCCAATTTTCCAAAAAAATTACGTCCGTTATGCACCTCCCTAATGCGATCCTTTGTGCCAAATTTCACTTTAATATCTTTTTTTATAGCTTAGTTATGACACTTTATAGGTTTTCGGTTTCCGCCATTTTGTGGGCGTGGCAGTGAGCTGATATTGCCCATCTTCGAACTTAACCTTCTTATGGAGCCAAGAAATACGTGTACCAAGTTTCATCATGATATCTCAATTTTTACTCAAGTTACAGCTTGCACGGACGGACAGACGGACGGACGGACGGACGGACGGACAGACAGACATCCGGATTTCAACTCTACTCGTCACCCTGATCACTTTGGTATATATAACCCTATATCTGACTCTTTTAGTTTTAGGACTTACAAACAACCGTTATGTGAACAAAACTATAATACTCTCCTTAGCAACTTTGTTGCGAGATTATAAAAAAGCCTTTTCCTGCTATTTACTCAATCTTCACTACAATGGGAAAATAAATTGCGTGAAATATTGACGTTATGTCAACCTTAAAGAAAACAGTTTATCAAAGTTTATTAAAATATTCTGTGCAGTGCGAATCTAAATGTTAAATTTTTTTAAGCATTTTTGCCGTTACCGCCAAAAAAGTGTTACTGCGAAGGATTTGCAACAAAATTTTTCAAAATGAAAATAAAAAACCTGATATTTGTAAAGAATAAAGCTTACTTTTATCTCCTTCTCTTTAAAATGTGTACTGCTTTTACATTTATTGTTTACATTCCTTCTAAGGGATCTACAAACGCACAACTAAATAATATATAGATATTCATAAAAATAAATTTCTCCTTTATTGACGTAGACACAGCCATCTGATTTCTCCAATGGAGTGGAGGTCTTCCTGTACATTTGCCTCCACTGGCGGGTACTGAGTCAAAAATCTGCAAAGGTTAAGGGCTGTTTTCCATCCGGACAACATGACATAGCCTTCATAGCCATTGTCTCTTGATTCACTGAACTATGCCAGTGTCACCGTATGTCTTGTACTGCTCATCGTTCCGCCGACTGCAGTACTCGCCGTTGCCAATGCGCAAAACATGTCTTGTCACTCCAAAGGCCGCCTCATCAGATAATGGCATTATTCATGCTTTCGCACCATCTAACAGTGACTTCTTGAGTTTGGTATTTGTTCATCATACGCTTGATTTGACTTTATATGCAATATTAATGAAGCTAATCCCACGGTAATTGCCGCAGATTGTAGGGTATTTCTTTTTGTGAATTAGGTAGGACACATTTAAATTCCAATTGTCGGGCATGCTTTCGTATGACCACATTCTACAAAGAAGCTGAAGTCCGTTCGTGTTTGAATAGCTCGGCCGGCAATCTATTCAAACGGGAAATTGCTTTTCGAACCTCATCATAGTCAGGCTATGGAACATCTATTCCATCGTACCGAAATCGGTTTCACCATATTCAGATGTTTCACCTACGATGCCATTCAGTAGACTAGAGAAGTGTTTTCTCTATAACTTCAGTAAGCTCTGAACATTAGCTAATAGAGCACCACTTTCCGTTAGTCGACGCATCAAAAGTGTGGTCTTTTATCTCATGCTGTTTGGAACAAATTATATGACTTTGCTAGTATTTATACGGTAATTTCTAAGATTTCTATTTTCATTCATTAAAATTTTTTTCCGCCTTAACTTCATACAATAAGGTATTTTGATACTATCTGTAATAAGTGTGTCACCTTTAAAGCCGAAATCGTCAGCATAACCACTTATTGCTAAAACTTCATTATTCAGTAGAAAATTTGGAATTATACATATTATAATATGTACATATTTTCGTATATTCGGACGTCCACACTTTAGTATACAAACTTGATATGACTATCCAGCAGACCATGGTTCTCTTTCGTATTCATACAAAGATAAACATTAAACAAACCATTTTTTAAAGCTGTGTCTGTAGTCAAAATAAGTACATTTAGGTTGTGATTAGTTCAATGACGAGCGAGAAGGAAACTAGCAAAGTAATGGTAAACCAAAAAATGGCTAACAAATTAGAACAAGTAGGAGAACATCATCTGACGTATGTATATGTTAAATATTAGTATTAATATATTTAGTACAATAGTTATTATTTTAATTAATAGATGGACACTTACTCATACAGCTTGCCAACTGAATGTAAGCAACAGGAAATGACGGTCAACAGGCTTCAGAATGGTGTTTGCCTAACATAAGAAGTGTATCCGACGGGCAAACGGTGCGTAGTTCCCTTGATATTTTTCATTATATTTTGTAACTTGGAAGATGGCTGTCATAGTGCTAAATGGGGAGGTTGAATATATGTACATAAAACATTGTAGAATAATTGTATGTCGTATAAGACAAAAATCGTTATTGTGTGAACAAATGAAAAACATATACATAGTTATACATATACTCAAAAAGAATTGTAACAGTGGAAATTTATTTTTATATAGCAGCATTATGTGATATCTTATTATAACCTCTTAAGTAACATTTTTATTTATTTTACTCAAGAAGTGAGAATAAAAAACCGTCTATTCTAGATTATTATATCAGTTTTTAATAAGTAGCAAATATAATTTTTGTAGATTGTAAGCATGGACGACATTGAAAAATGAGACAAAAGCATAGAATAACTTTAGTTGTCGTTTAATTGCTTATAAAAATACCACTGAAAGGTATTATGAATATTTTTTTGGAATATCCTATCTATTTAAATTATATTTTATTATAAACTAGCTGACCCCGCAGCCGTTGTCCTGCGTGAAATTATGTGTTTTGAAATGAAAAAAAGTTGAAATTATATTGTGTCGAATATGATTAATTTTCGATTTTTCAACATTTTTTTTAATGTAGCGCAACTTAATAAACATTATTTTTTGATTTCTATTCTGGTGCGTAAATATACAGAGAAGATCGGTTTCCAACTCGTCAACACGCCACGTATATCTGGCCGTGTGAAAAACATAGCATTTCCCGATTTCCTTGTGTCCTGTTGATTGTCAACGCAAAGCCAATTTTCCCTGGAAATTGAATACGTTTGAGCTGAAATGGCTGTCCCTTGTATTCGATAACTGCGTCATAATCAGTCGGGTTCCATTACACAGATCTTACTTTGAAACGCAAATGATGCTGCGGCATACCAAGCCTCTCCAAAGAATTTGGAAATTCCACTGGATAATTTACGGTTTCGTCTTTCTTGTCAAGACGATCGATCGATTTATATGAGCGCAAACCTCTCGTTATTTGACTTTGAATTTTCCAGTTTAAGTCATTAACATCGGTATTTTTGGCAGCTAAAATTGCGCGTGCACGCAAGCAATTGCAGTTACGATAATTTGACCAATGTTCGGATAAACATTCGTGATGAATTCATCTTCCGTTGAAGTGAATTGACAAAAGGGAGGTGAAATTGATATCAAACAACTGGAAATATCAACCGAAATTTGCCCATTTCCAATTCTTAGCGAATACAATGTAAAATGTCGTCGGCAATGTAATTTTTTCGTATCCCATAATTAACGCGAATTTGAAGGCTGATATGTCAAAATGGTCTTCGCGAAAAGTATGCGAACTTCAGTGGCATGCGAAGTAACCATCGCATTGTCCTTCGTCTGTTTCCAGTGATTGTCATATTTCAGCAAATGCAACTGCTAGCATGCTTCTCAAAAAGTTGCACACACTGTACCATTCACAGTACGGAATGACTTAAATGAAGTTGAACCGCGAGACGCACCACAGTCGACAAACTTTCATGAATTGCAAAAGTAAATATCCTACAAAGCGCCTTATTGCAGTTCACACCCATTCGATACTGCCGATCTCATATCGTTCAAGGCCAATAACCGCTATGTTGCTTTCTTTGGAGACGTACTTGCAAACGTATTTGATCGATTTCACCAATCTGCAATATTCAACATTGACATGAGTTTTGAATGTGAGTTAGACAAAAGTGGCGAATATGGGACGATCCATGTATTGTCAACTTCGATGTGCTGTTAACGTCGATATTCACGCCTCTAAATGCTAAATGTTCTGCCATTGTCGTCTGGTGAGCGACGCCGATACAGTGAATATTCATCATTCCCATTTCCGTTTCCGAAAGAAAAGCACATGAGTAGTGTTTCGTGCATTTATTGTCAAACATACAAACCAAAGTGGGATTGTAAGGTTCGCAAGGTCCATGAACCATATTGCTTTTCACCACTTCAAATAATTCTGGATCTATCTCTGAATCAGGAATTTCCGCTGAAGTGATTTCATCAATTTGATCTGGTGTAATCACCATCCGCATCCAAAGAAGAATGTGTGCGTGCGGCAACACGCAACAGAATACATTCAGCATCTAACAGCATCATATATACCATAGGTTGCTTCAAGATAAAGACCATCAAACATCGCAGCTATTGTTTAATAAGTCGTGCTGTGATATCGTTAGCTGATTGACCGCGATCCATAATTCCGCACGTATGTCATCGCATTTTGGGAGTACTTCTTGCCTTTTCTTGGGCTGCCATACCTTGATGGCAAAAAGAACGCCGACCAATATTAGCGCGACCTCTTCTTGGCTTCGTTACAAATTTCAATAAGCAATTGTTCACATTGTGTGAAACATACATAAAGTTTTCACTGAATAATTTTAAATAATTTTTCCTTTGGATTGCCGGAATAAAAAAGCAAGCGATCAATATTGAACAATAAAATAATTTACAAATCAAAATATTGAAAAACAAAACAAACAAAAATTGAAAAAAAAGAAAGAAAATGTTACTTTTTGGAATTGTCCAATTATCCGACGTCTCCTCATTGAAAGTATAAGGTATTCTGTTTCTAAACCTTTCCCGATCCACAACAAACAACCTTTCAATTTCAAGATTGGTTGACTCTTAGTGTTACTAACAAACAAACATTCATTTTTATTGTAACGTTTGTATGAGAAAAAGAAAAGGGCTGTTTTTAGGGGTTTTCCGGAAATTATTCGAATTTTTCTCGCCGTAAAAACCATCTTTGAACTTCAACGAACATTTAAGAAAAAGAATTGTCCAAATTGGTCCAGGCGTTATTGAGTTATGAGCGTACATACATTTTGACGATTCATTTTTATTTATATAAATATTTAAATGAGCACTGGTTGCTTATAGTTCTTTTTATTAAACCAGTATGAGTTTTTTTTTTTTTTAATTTATTAAATTTTAAATTACCTTTTTAACCCTGTAAACTGCCTTTTACAGACTTTAAATTTCCATTACCTCCATCAATTTCGATACCATAAAGAAACATTACCAAATAAGTAATGATCAAATATTTCAGATCTTCATAATAAAAAAAAATCATATTATTCCTATTGGAAAACACGGTAGTTTCCGCTTTGTGCGCATCCTAACACTGTATAAGGTGGTGTCCGTCGCCATGGCGATGATTGATGTGATTTGATAAGGGGATTCTTACTGGGAACTTTTGAACCGCTTGCGATGAACACATGAGTATATTTATTATTAATATACCTAAGTATAAAATTGTATGCCTTTTATCATACAAATGGCGAGTGCCTTTTGACGAGAGTATTTAACTTTATCATGGTTTATATGGTACATAATATATGTTGAAGCTTCGGAGAATCACAGACCACTTAGCGGTTACTGTAATAAATAATGAGTTTTATGTGCATACGTTTCTACTTTAGAGCTCACATCTATATTAATAATAATAAATTCAATAGTGAATAATTATTGTAAAAGACCAAAATAGACCCAAAAGTAGATTCGGTCATAATTTTGACTAATAAGATAATTAGGCTTCTAAAGTTGCAACGAAACGTTTGAACATATGTACATGAACTTAGTATCTTTCCTTGCCGTCATATATTGAGCGCGTGTATATGTAACCTACATTTGAAGAATACTTCCTCTGTTTCGAAGCTACAGTCTCTTCGGTAAGCAAAGGCTACATTATAAAATGGAATCGAAAATGGGCGATAGAGTTGGTGCTGGAATATAATGCGCAGAGTAAGACATAAGGTTGCCTTTCAAGTTACCGGATCACAGCAATATATTTTTAGCTAAGGTTTTTGTAAGACAGCCAAGCAGCAATAAAAGCAGTAATATCGTATCGCATATCAGCCAGGAGTGTCTTGGGAAGTAGAAGTAGGCCAGCAGTGGAAAGTATTGCCAGAAGGAAGAAACTTTACTTCTACTTGGTGCCAGGCCACAAAGGCATTGATGTGGACGAGATTGCTTTGGCACTCGAAAGAACACATTATGGGAACATGATTGGAAAACTAAGCGGTCACTGTCTGGTGGTCCGCAAAAGTGGGCAGAGATCCAGAAGACAGCTGGAAATATCTAAAGCAATGCACCAAGAAAACAATAGAGTACCTCTTAGGCACTTTTCCCGCATTGGAAAGGCTACTTTGTAAGCATCTGGGGCACAACGGTATGATAGAGAGGTCACAGAATCTGTTGAAACTCGCGTCCAGGTGCATTCCACTGTTACGTACAGAAAAGTTCAACTAATTTTAAGGTTTATATTACATATAGCACTTAATTGTTTTATCAGATATATATATTTTTTCTTTAAATTAATCGATTATATGCTAGTCTTTAGTGCGAAGAAACATTTAAAAAAAGTCATGAAATACTGAAGAAAAATGCAAACAACCCACGTCACGTACGGGACACATCAAGTCAACCAACATTCGAAATCGTTATAGTTTTATTCAGATTTCAGCGAATATATTACAGGTGCACAAAAGTGTCTTCGAAGGAAATTATAACTAAGAATCAAGCTTGCTACTAGCGTAAAAAAATATTAATTAAAACACATATTTATAATTCAAAAATATTTTTTTATATTTGTCACGTACAGACAAGTCGCGTCACGTACGGGACATAGTTCAACTTAAATCTATAATATATGTAAACAACAATATGTGAATACAGTTTTGTCTTGGGAAAGGCAATGTTTTCTGCACTGTGGAGTGCTCTCAACAGTTTTAATAAAATGGAAGTTTGGAAATTCCAGTTATCGCTTTGGCATTGTCCCACGGCGATGCACTTTTAATCCTTTCATAAATTTCAGAGGATGGCACATAAATCACACGGGTTTTTGTGACTAATTGAGAAGCTAAATCAGAAAAGTCCTTCGCTGATTGGACAACAACATGTTCATTTTGGCTCATTATTTTCTCTCTTACAAGTCTTTTGATATTTCCGCCAACTCCGTCTTTCACACCTTTTCCATGCGATGTAGCAAAATATTTCCAATAAAAGGGCCTTTTGTACTTTTCGCTCGACATTGATGTTAGTTAAACCATATAACGGTTCTTAAATTCCGATGAAGGGCCGTCACTCCAAATAATTTCCGCTGAAGGTAAGTCTTCATTTTCTTTATGAATCAAGTCAAACAACTTTGTTCGTGACCACAGTGCGCTTTGAACTTCATTCTGGTATTCACAGCCAAAAGACATGGCAAAATCAACTTGAAGGATTCGCACATTTTCATTGCATCGGTCTTTTTGAAATTCACCGGCTTGAACTAGTTTTAAGTTAACATGCTCCATCATAATATGGATAGAATCAATCAACTTTTCTTTAAGTTCACCTGAACTTGTTTCGTGGTTTACTAAACGTAGTTTATTTTCTGAGTTTTTTTTCCATTCTTTCCATACACAGATTGTACTTAAACCCATAGAAATTAATATTTTTTTGCCATCAGAACAAATATTACATTCATTTTTCCAGCACTTCGAATCCAAAGAAGGATCACATAAAATCATAGTCCACCAGTCGTTACAATAATTTTGTTTCAAACCTTTAAATTTGAACATAAAATTTTCATGAGTTAAACATTTGCACTGGTCTGAAGGTGTGTCTTTCATTAGCAAAACGTTTTTCGGTCTTAGACTACGAAATTTTGAAAATCCAATTTCGATATTAGGAAAAAAATCTTTAAAAATGCAAAAGGCTTCTCGTAGGTACAAAGTTAAATAATGCTTTTGACACTTCTTCTTAATGCCGTTTTCCCAAACAACGATGAAATCATTTGCGCCAGGGCAGGTATACACAATATCCGGACGATAGTAAAATGCTTTCACATCGTCATAACGTGTATCGTCACCTGATGTGCTAATGTTTGGGCTTTCTGCTAGAGCAATGTCCATTTTACGCGCTAGTTCTGTAAAAACCACTTTTTTCTTTCTTGGTGATTGAGGCAGTGCTTTTAGAGCCTTTTGAACAGCTTTAGATAAAGTATGTTTCGACTTGTACGGAGATACAGTACTTACAGGAGAATCAGTAGGATTTTTAAGTTCAACCCGCTTTTTTGCCCTTTGCAATCTCTTCTTATCCCTTTCCTTAAGTAAAATTGCTTTTAACTCACCTTGAGAAAGATTTTCTGCTGTTCGTTTACGAAGCTCACGCAATCTTTTAGTCTCATTAGCGGCAAAGTTTGGATCTTTGTCTTTTTGCGAAATTTTCGCATGCAGCTAGCACTGGTTGATGGTTGCTGGTCGCTCATTTTTGCGTTATTGAGATTTGCAGTACAAAAAAGGGCTTTGTTTATTACAAACGCCAGTAAAAGTTGAAGATGTCAGATAACTTATTCTTTGGCGTCACGTACACACACTTTATTATCACCAAGAATATATTGTAAGCAAAGCGATTTCAAACAAAATTGTTTCACCAGTTTTTAGACCGCTAAAAGTTAGCTGTTAACAGAAAAATTCAATTTGTATAGTCGACT
>NC_065920.1:54602459-54624959 GCF_024586455.1 Bactrocera neohumeralis | reverse complement strand
TTGGCTACTTTTGAATAATACGTTAATTGGATATTTTAATTTGGGTCTCTGTATGGAATTATTAAAATATGCACTTGACCTATTTCCATGTTGTCAAATACTTGCTGATATCGGCAATATATAATTTTCATATACATGGTTTGTCCAGAAAGTAACGCGCATCGACTGGATTCGGTAGAGAGCGTTCCCAAGTAATGATCTAGCGGCTGGTGAGTTATCTACGAGCATCTGGAGATTCAGGACAAACATTTTCGCTCGACGTGTTTCTGTGAGTGGTGCATGCCGAATATACAGCGTTCGTTAGAGCAGAGGTACGCGATTCAATTCTGTGTGAAACTCAGTAAATCGGTGACAGAGACATTTGGTATGATCAAGCGGGCTTACACAGATGTTGCTTTAGCAAGAAGTGGTATGTTCCGGTGGCACCAGGGCTTTTTGGAGGGACGGGAAGCGGTCACTGATGAAGATCGTGCTGAGAGACCTGTGACTTCGACAACGCCAAATTTTCCGTGTAAGTCTTCAAGACAATCAAACGAAAGGTCAGTCGGGTCCAACAAGACATCGCAGCCGATTGGAAGTTGCACCACGACAATGCTCCGGCTCACACCGCCTTTCTTGTGAACAGCTACCTAACAAAGACCGACATTCCGATTCTCCAGATGTGGCCCCCCGGACTTTTTTGTTTCCTTGCCTATAAAGGCCGATGAAAGGCACAATTCTGGAGAATGCCTTCAATGTTTGGAAATTGCGCTGGCAGCGCTGCTTCGATGCAGAAGGATCCTATTTTGAAAGCTGTTATAGAATTGTGACGATTGGTTCAATAATTCTTTTTAAATCGACACAGTCCTATTTCTTTTCGGACAAACTCTGCATTATAGAAAACATGAGTGTTGAAGATATGTGTATGTGGTTAATGCAAGGTTTTGCCAGATTTTATCCATTTAAGGCACAATCAGACACCGTTATCAAAAAAAATCCCTTCTAAATTTCATTAAAATTAATCCCCATTGGTTGATACGTGGTACTAAAGCATAATATTATCAAATAAGAATTATTGCCGAATTTCAATAACATATCTATGATTGACCGATATTTTACGCAAAAAGTCAGCCACTTGGGTTCATAATCGAAATGTGGGCCTTGAAGGTTTATGGACCAATCTTGACAATTTTTACACTCGAGTTGTCATATTTGAATGGCTGCTTGTGCAAATATTTATGTGTATATATTTATTGATGCTCGGATACAGGCAAGTGAAATAATCATAAAGAATTTCAAACTATGCCATATGGGAACACACAAATTGCTAACAGAATGACAATGGATCAGTTTGTTGTTGTTTGGTAAAAGTGATATTTCTTGCACTCTTATATATGGGTATGTATACTGAAAACAAAAAATAGTTGAAATCAAACAGCGCCCTTTCCAAATATTTTGCGGCTAAATATTAAACCACTTAAAACTTTCAAATTGCCATTAATGCGATGTTTAATGAAGAAGAAAGTGTGTCATACGATGTCATAAAGGACATAATTACACACAACCAGAGCCCGAAGTACTGAGAACTTGTAGCAAAGTTCAATAAAACCCAAAACGAACAAAGTAGCTAGTATGCGAGAAAAAGTAAGTGAAAGTGCGACCGCCCATTGTGACAAAGCAAATAATATATCGGCGGCTTACACCTTCAACGGTACACATATAAATATACCTTAAATGAGAAAGATTTCAAACGTTAAGGCAGGACAGAAGGGTTGCCCATTCTCATAGTTCTCCTTCTGTACAGTTCGGCAAATTTCTACTTTTTTTGCTACCCCATTTAATTTTTGATTGATATTTGATTTTTGTGGTTCATTGATTGTATGTTAATTTTCTTGGAAAATTTGTTAATTAATGGAGTGCAAGCAGGTTAATTTAGAAAACCACATAATTTAATAAGATTATTGTTGCGGATAAAATTATGAAGTCGAAATTAAAATTATTATATAAAGCCTTTTATTATTCTAGTGAAAAAATCATATTACGGTTTGAAATGTCTCACTAGAGGATATTAGAGTTTTTATTGCTATTGCAACTCTGAAAATTGTAATCAATAACGGAGTTCAAACGAACATATTAAGGAAGACTGGTTGTTTGTGAAAAATAATTAATTTTCGTATAACAATTAAAAAATTAAGGTTATGGTAATATATATTTATGTTGACTTTCATAATTGTTGGTAAGATGTCAGAGTTAATACTTACATATGCCAAATTTTAAAGCGAATTATTAGCAGAAATTGAATGTGATAAACACCTAAAAACTCACTAATTTAAAGACAAATATGAAGGATGTCTAGCTTTTGAATTTAATATGTTAAGAGGGTATTCTGCTCTAGGATTTTGAAAAAATAGATTTTTTTTTGCATATTTATTTAGTTTAGACTTTCGAAAAAATGACCTTGGAAGGATTTTTCAAAATTCGACTTATTTTCGGAGTTACAGCCGATTTTGTGACGTGGCGTCCGTGTTCACTAGAATTGTCTAAACTTTAAACGCGTTTTTTCTCGAAATTACTTTTTTTGAGGTGGTTGACATGATATCTCAAGTTCTACTGAACCGATTCCTGGTATATATCTTCTTTATACAATGCTCTATCGTGTCTGCCTTGGATTTCCAAAAATTTTGATTTGAAGTATTATTAAAAAATTCAAAAGGGTCGAAAAAATCGAGTAAAAAAAATTTTTTTTCAAGTCGACGATTTGTTATTTTTTTTTTTTTGAAAATGGTCAACCTGTTAACGACATCCTTACTAATGAAGAATCTTCTTGTTTTTTGTGTTTTAGATCTCTACAAGGGTTAAAATCACGTCAACCAGGACGAACCGTTTTTTTTTGAAGCCCCCACTTCACCGGCCCGTATTTCGACGAATTTTGTTTTTTTTTTTTTGCAATTTTTTTTAGATTATCAAAATGTCAATAAAAACATATGAATTAGTTTAAAAAAGGCCTAAAATTCATGCGTCTAGAACAGAATACCCCCTTAATGAATTTGTTTTTTAACAGTTAATTAATATTAATTTAAACAAGTAAGGAAGGGCTAAGTTCGGGTGTCACCGAACATTTTATACTCTCGCATTATAAAGTGATAATCGAGATTTCATTATACGTCATTTACATATTTTTCAAATACCGTATTTTTGTAAAGTTTTATTCCGCTATCATCATTGGTTCCTAATGTACTGTATATTATACAGAGAATTCAAAATAGCGTTATATTGGAAGAAGGCGTGGTTGTGAACCGATTTCACCTATATTTTGTACATGTCATCAGGGTGTTAAGAAAATATTATATACCGAATTTCATTCAAATCGGTAGAGTAGTTCCTGAGGTATGGTTTTTGGTCCATAAGTGGGCGAGGCCACACCCATTTTCAATTTTTAAAAAAAGCCTGGGTGCAGCTTCCTTCTGCAATTTCTTCCGTAAAATTTAGTGTTTCTGACGTTTTTTGTTAGTCCGTTAACGCACTTTTAGTGATTTTCAACATAACCTTTGTATGGGAGGTGGGCGTGGTTATTATCCGATTTCTTCCATTTTTGAACTGTATATGGAAATGCCTGAAGGAAATGACTCTATAGAGTTTGGTTGACATAGCTATAGTAGTTTCCGAGATATGTACAAAAAACTTAGTAGGGGGCGGGGCCACGCCCACTTTTCCAAAACAATTACGTCCAAATATGCCCCTCCCTAATGCGATCCTTTGTGCCAAATTTCACTTTAATATCTTTATTTATGGCTTAGTTATGACACTTTATAGGTTTTCGGTTTCCGCCATTTTGTGGGCGTGGCAGTTGGCCGATTTTGCCCATCTTCGAACTTAACCTTCTTATAAAGCCAAGGAATACGTACCCAAGTTTCATCATGATATCTCAATTTTTACTCAAGTAACAGCTTGCACGGACGGACGGACGGACAGACGGACGGACAGACAGACATCCGGATTTCGACTCTACTCGTCACCCTGATCACTTTGGTATATATAACCCTATATCTGACTCTTTTAGTTTTAGGACTTACAAACAACCGTTATGTGAACAAAACTATAATACTCTCGTTAGCAACATTGTTGCGAGAGTATAATAAAACATAGTTAACTAGAAAGAAAGAAAGGCAAAATATATGCTGCGAAAACAACTTCCCGACTGCAATACAATACAGCAAAAACAGTTACAGCACAAACACACAAAAAAAAACAATATAATAAAAGAAAAAGCATTTCAAAGCAGGAAATGCAACGCAGCGAAAAGTGGGAAAAGAAGAAAGGCAGAAAACACATCGGCGCACAGTGCAGCAAAATATTCCCTCTTTGTCCGTCATCCTAATAATTAGTCTAGTAGCGGACGAAGCCACGAAAATGTGAGACCTCTCACACCTACCACAGCAAACGGATGTTTGGTTGGTCGAACTCTACGGGCTTGTTCAATTTCTCTTTAATCCAAGCATTTGGCAGCAGAATTTGAAGAAAAACTACGTATATATGTAAATCATTGGAAACTGCATAAAGTCGTAAAAATTTAAGAGCCAATGTACAAAAGTGACGTGGAAAAGTGTTGGCCACATGCCGTGTATATATTATGGTGACTCAAAAACGAAGGTGTTTTTTGCGTTTAGTTCATTGAAAAATTTGTTAATATACCATACTTATACCTTTACGAAAGGCTTTCTAAGTATGAGCCCTTATCTTGCGACCAAATACTTGAAGAAGAGAGCTGCCATTTCACAGAAAAAACAACTGTTTGGTTTGTGAGCCAGTGAAATCATTAGTACATATTTCAACAAAAATGGTGCCGGGCAGAACGTAACCGTCAATGGCGACCGTTATCGCACCATAATAACCGACTATTTGATGCCCGAAATTGAAGCTCGTGATCTCGGCGACATTTCGTTTCAACAAGATGGCACCACTTCCCAACAACGAATCAATCAACGGATTTATTGACAGAACACTTAGTGAGCACGTTTTGGGCCGTTCGATTGGCCACCAAGATCTTGTAATATCACAGCATTAGACTTTTTCTTGTGGAGATATGTGAAGTCTAAATTCCATGTGTAAATTCTTGCTTCAATTTAGGTCTTGGATCAAAATATCACAGAAGTTATTCGCAAGTTGCTAATCGAAATGCTCAAATGAGTCATCGAAAATTGGACTCAGCGGATGGCTCATCTGAGACGTAGACGCGGCAAACATTTCAAAGTGATAATATTCAAAAGCTAAATGCCAAAGAATATTCTTTCGAACGATAATAAACAATTTTATGTTTATGCGTTTTTTTTTTTTAAAGTAGGAAATTTCTACCTTTAATAAAGACTTAAGATATTGTAAGCAACAATGTTGCTAAGGAGAGTATTATAGTTTTGTTCACATAACGGTTGTTTGTAAGTTCTAAAACTAAAAGAGTCAGATATAGGGTTATATATACCAAAGTGATCAGGGTGACGAGTAGAGTCGAAATCCGGATGTCTGTCTGTCCGTCCGTCCGTCCGGCCGTGCAAGCTGTAACTTGAGTAAAAATTGAGATATCATGATGAAACTTGGTACACGTATTCCCTGGCTCCATTAGATAGTTAAGTTCGAAGATGGGCAAAATCGGCCCACTGCCATGCCCACAAAATGGCGGAAACCGAAAACCTATAAAGTGTCATAACTAAGCCATAAATAAAGATAGTAAAGTGAAATTTGGCACAAAGGATCGCATTAGAGAGGGGCATATTTGGACGCAATTTTTTTGGAAAAGTGGGCGTGGCCCCGCCCCCTACTAAGTTTTTTGTACATATCTCGGAAACTACTATAGCTATGTTAACCAAATTCTATAAAGTCGTTTCCTTCAGGCATTTCCATATACAGTTCAAAAATGGAAGAAATCGGATAATAACCCCGCCCACCTCCCATACAAAGGTTATGTTGAAAATCACTAAAAGTGTGTTAACCGACTAACAAAAAACGTCAGAAACACTAAATTTTACGAAACAAATGGCACAAGGAGGCTGCATCCAGGCTTTTTTTAAAAATTGAAAATGGGCGTGGCGCCGCCCACTTATGGACCAAGAACCATATCTCAGGAGCTACTAGACCGATTTCAATGAAATTCGGTATATAATATTTTCTTAATACCCTGATGACATGTACGAAATATGGGTGAAATCGGTTCACAACCACGCCTTCTTCCAATATAAAGCTATTTTGAATTCCATCTGATGCCTTCTCTGTATAATACGAGTATAAACATTAGGAACCAATGATGATAGCGGAATAAAACTTTACAAAAATACGGTATTTCAAAAATATGTAAATGACGTATAATGAAATCTCGATTATCACTTTATCATGCGAGAGTATAAAATGGTCGGTGACACCCGAACTTAGCCCTTCCTTACTTGTTTTTAATTATTTTAATAACTTACCTTTTTGATAATAGTCAAAATAACAAACATGGCATTATCAGATTTGATGTAACTTACAAAATCAAATGACAAATGGCAAAAGAAAGAAATTGACGACAACCTCCGGGTCACTTATTACCGCACTTATAGGCCAATATGTGAGTTATCCCAATGGCAATAAGAAAGCGTGTTTTATCCATAACAGTGTATCTTTGTGCCCAAAACAAATACATTTGAACGAAAACTTGGCTTAGCCCCTATATAACTAATATCAGGTTTTTCGAACATCTGATTGACTTTACTCTATATGATTGGTTTTACACCTTAAAGTGTTTCCCTGCCTTTGATTCTTGCAAGTTGCAAGCTTATAAAATGACCGGTTGTACCCGAACTTAGCCCTTCCTTACTTGTTTATTTTATTTTTTTACTTCAGGATCCATTAAAATAATACAACACTTAGGTCCGTTGTCATTTGCACGCAAAACATTGAATTAAATTATTCAGTGGTGCAAATTAGAAAACAGAGTGCCTAATTACTGTTTGTCTTCTGCAAAATGCGTGTGAAAGGGACAACATTTAAAACTGTTGTTAACGAAAAAGGGAAAAATGTGAAATACAATATAAATCGCTTTCTAGGTTTTGCAGTTTGTTTGTTTGCTTTATTGGTATCGCTGCAATGAAATCAAATTTTTACGAATGGTAATGGTAATAGAGATAGTTCTAACGAAAAAGGTGCACTAATGCAATGTATTTAAATATTTTGGGTAGCGATATTATAAGAATGTAAAGTTCCAAAAGCATGGAACGAAAAAAGTTTAACAATTTAAGTGCTACTAATATTATTAATTTGAAACAATTTGAATGTAAGATCACTTATATATAATGTAACTTATTTATACATATTTATATATAATATGCATGCATATCTTAATTATTGAAAATAAATTATTTTAGAGATATTTGTTTATGGTTTGAGTTCACGTGATAAAATTGTTTATACTTCATGC
The DNA here is from genome assembly GCF_024586455.1 of Bactrocera neohumeralis. Lineage (NCBI taxonomy): Eukaryota > Metazoa > Arthropoda > Insecta > Diptera > Tephritidae > Bactrocera > Bactrocera neohumeralis. The sequence goes on along the minus strand of NC_065920.1, from coordinate 54,617,536 downwards.
ATTCTGATTTGATCTTTTCCACCGCTCCTACCGCCTTCGAATATATTATATAAGTTACGCTACGTGTTATCGTTGAAAACAGATTTATGAAGCGTGTTTCGTATATAGTATGAATGCATACAAATATATTCAGTTCTATATATTTTCGGTATTTATTTGAGTTTTAATACAGTTTTGAGATTTTTTGATACTTACAGTTTTCTATTGATATTTCATTAATATAAAGAGAAATGACGCACATTAAAAAAAAATACAGTGTGTTTGGGTATAAGAAAGAAAGTTTCCCCCAAAAGCTCTAGAGTTAGTGGAATCAGAACACCAAAGCTTCATACGCCTGCAATCTTATTTTAGGGAGCCTGCAGAGTAGACGCTGAAAGCCGTGCCAAGCATAAAGCTGATTTCGATCAGCGCTGATTGATATGCCCAAAGTTATTCCAGTAGGAAGGAGTAAATAATGGAACCAAAGAAGAAAACCCAATATTAAGAAACAGTATTATTGTTCCATCGCTCCATTTTTGCTAAGCTTAACTTTTCAGCTGTTGATTTATGTTTTTAACACTTAATTTTATAAACTAGTAATTGCATTAATTTCAGAAACTTCAAATTTTATTTTTAAAAGAGCCTAAAAGTATGTCTCCAGAGAGATGCTGACTCTTTTGTGGCTAATACTCTATCTCGGTTAACAATGCAGTAGTCTCCTAAAGCATGGAAAAGTAATATAAATAAGCACGTTTGTAATGGCACATAAATTGCCAACGAGTGTGAAATAATTTTGCGCTCATTAAAACACAAAATCCACACAAACAAATGCATGCCGTTGCTGAAATATATCTGTATGCATACTCACGTACACGTTTGCACACTTATTTGTGCTTTAATAGTTATACTTTATTTGGCGACAAACTTGCTATACTGTAACCACGAACCATGAAGCGCAACAACAGCCGCGCACACTCAAGACTACAGCGGTTGTGAACATTTTCACACGCTACTTTAGCTAGCGGCTCCTTTGAAGTTGGTCGCCTTGTCGTGGCGAAGGGGCTTAAGTAAGAGTAAAGTGTGCATCCCAAAGGAAACGCACTCTAATCTTACGAACTAAGAGGGACACTTCATAATTCCCACAATAGTGATATGGATGAATAAACCCTAGGTTTTACGCCCATCTCCTATTGTGGAAGTATGAGGATACCCGAACCAACACCACCCTAAGCCCAGGTGTCGAGGTACCCGTGCCGAGGGCTGAATGGTCAGCGGGGGGTAATAAATAGCTGATCGCGAACGGTCCCCTCCGATGCCCGGGCGAGGTCGGAGGTATAAAAGCCTTCTCTCCGCATACCGACTCTGCGGACGAGTGACCAACCCTTTCCGGATTACTCGTGGGACCAAACATGAACGAAAACAATAATACAACAACAACAACAACATCAACTACAACAACCAAATTGACGACAACAGCAACGACTAAGGACATGAACTATCGGAATCCTATTACGGAATCCGAAGAAGACGAGCTACTTGCCTCCAGCCAGGAGACGAGTAAGAGTACTACCGGACATACCAACCAAAGTATACCGGTAGATACAGCAGTAAAAGCCCCTGATATAAGGGAGGAAGCGTCCACCTCCAAGGCTGCCATGAGCACCAACCAAAGTGCACTGGCGACTAAAGGAGAAAACAGAAAGAAGCGCAAGAAATCCCAGAATCAGCTGAGGAAAAACCGGTACCAGAGGGCAGTCTTCATACTAGGAAAGATAGCCAAAGACCAGGCAACCGGTACCCCAGTTGATGAGGCCGAAACAAAGCGCCTCAAATCTATCGTAGAGGAATATGAAGGCTACCTGAAAAGGAAGCAATCACAACCTCAAGAAGAGAGCAAGCGAGAGAGCACTTCTCAGAAGAGAAATCGCTCCATCTCAGAAGTACCCGGAACTCAGCCCAAAAAACCGAGGCGAAGCGAAGGTGAACACAGCAGCACAACAACGGCAAGGTATTTCTGCGATGTTGCCAGAGATAGCCTGCAGGTGGCCATCATAGACGGAAATTCCTCCTTTCCGAGCACAATGCAGGAGAGATGGGTGGAGATCTACGTCAGATTGTCGAGTATGGTGCTAAGCTATATACTCGACAATCCTGCGGGTCCTCACCCGGAGTTTGACTCCTCTGAGACCCTCAGGGGCTACAGGGTCATCAAATGCGCGGACCAGGCCTCGCTAGATTTCCTGACGGGTAGTGTTGCTATAATTAGCAACGCCTTTGTAGGCCTCCAATTGAGGCTTATACCCGCCAGGGACATTCCGAAGAGACCTCGTGCTCGCATTTGGTTACCCCTTCTAGAGGAGCCAGGCGAAAACTCCTGAGGTGCATTAAGTTGCAGAACAAATCTATACCAGGTATAGATGAGTGGCAGCTAATCAAGGAGGAAAAACCGAATAAAGCAAGTAAGCCAATACTAGTGGCCATTTGTGATGAGTCCATTGAGGCTCTGAAGAAGACTGACTATAAAATCAGCTTCGGAATCCGCAAGGCCAGACTAAAAATCTTCCAAGGCGACAAAGCGGTTGACGAAGACGACACGGAAGAGGTCGACGACGCCAGCCAGTTGCTAAAGAATGTGGGCATCGAAGAAACCCGAGATGCCCAATAACATAAGATGCGTACAGATAAACCTGCAGCACTCGAAGAGTCCTACAGCGAATCTGACAACCCTCGTGAACGAGGGGGCATCGACATCAGCCTAGTACAGGAGCCCTGGGTCAATGAAGATACCATTAAAGGGCTAAACAGCAGCAACCATAACTTGTTTTACACACGGAACAGAGGTAAACCTAGGGCATGCATTCTAATCAATAAAAGTATAAATGCATTTCTTTGTCCTAATTACAGCACAGCAGATATCACAGTGGTAAAGGTGGAACAGAAGGAAAAGCCCTCCTTCTTGGTCTGGGCCTACTTGGCCCATGACGAAGACTTACCACCGGCCCCGCTCGCCAGACTAGTAGAGGAGAACAGGAGGGATGATGTCCTAATAGGGTGTGATGCAAACGCAAGGCACACCGTATGGGGTAGCTCCAAGAGGTGAGTCACTCTTGCAGTATATTTTGAATAGTAATCTAAGTATTTGCAACAAGGGCGATAAGCCAACTTTTATTTTCCCAAGCTCGGATAGATTTCCGGGGTGGGAGGAAGTGCTTGACCTCACGCTATCAACAGACACAGATAGTCTCGTTGTGGATAACTGGAGGGTATCCGATGAGCCTTCTATGTCGGATCACTCCTGGATACTCTTCAGCATCCGCGAGAAGTACAGTGCGCCTCTCACATACCGGAACCCTAGAAGAACGGCATGGGGAAAATTTACCAGTATAGCAACAAAATGCCTTGAAAAGGGAGGCAACAAGAGTATCAGAAATCCTGAGGAATTAGATTCAGAAGTAGAGAAGTTAGAAAAAATCCTAACCACAACTTTTAATAAATCTACTCCGCTAACAGTTTTGAAAAAGAGAAAGTCTCTTTCTTGGTGGAACAGTGAACTCAAGAATTTGAGAACACAACTAAGGAAGGCTTTCAATGAGAGTTTTAGAACCAAAATATGGCACCCATATAAAGACAGTATGAAAGAATACAAAAAGCAGTCAGGAAAGCTAAAAAGGACTCATGGCGATCTTTCTGTACATCGATAGAAAGCTGCACAGAAGCCGCCAGGCTCAGTAAAATGCTATCCAAAGATCATATTAATACTGCCTACATTAGGGCGGAGGGAAGTGATTGGACCTCCTCGGCAAAAGAGTCTCTGGAGGTACTAATCACAACGCACTTCCCCGGGAGTCAGCAAATACCTTCAACGAGGGTTCAACCAGAACCACCGCTGAACGCAGCTGACTATCGAAGCCAAATAGTAGACAAAAGAAAAACCAAATACGCCATAAATAGTTTTGCACCATATAAAGCGGCAGGTCCTGACGGGATTATGCCCATAATGCTGCAAAAACTGGTAGAACCAATGGTTCTAAGGCTAGAAAATATATACAAAGCAAGCATACAACTATCTTACATCCCAAGAAGTTGGAAAAGAAGTAAAGTTGTGTTCCTCCCACAACCAGGCAAAAGAACACACGAGAATGCCAAGGATTTTAGACCTATAAGCCTTACCTCCTTTATGCTGAAGGTACTAGAAAGGCTAATAGATCTACACGTAAGAACAATAATGGCGGAGAAGTTATCGAAGTCCCAACATGCGTACATGAAGGGCCGATCAACCGAAACCGCCCTTCACGAGGTGATAAGTGTAATTGAAAAATCACTACATCACAAACAATACACCATGGCTGCATTTCTAGACATAGAGGGCGCCTTCAACAACATAGAAGTAAATGCGATAATTAATTCTCTGGCACTTGGTGGGATAGACGACACTGTGTGCAGATGGATACTATCGATGCTTGAGAATAGGAAGATTATAGCTTCAAACGGCGTTGCAACACAAACAAGCTATGTGAGTAGAGGAACGCCTCAAGGGGGGGTCCTCTCTCCGCTTCTATGGGTTGCAGCGCTGAACGACATACTACTCCAACTAAACGGCGGAGGAGTGAAAGCAGTAGCGTATGCAGACGATATAGTGTTGTTGGTCTCAGGCATGTTTCCTTCAACAGTCAGCGAGATTATGGAAAGAGCACTTCGTAGGTTAAACCTATGGGCTAAAAACAATGGTCTAGGAGTTAACCCGAACAAAACAGAACTGATGCTATTCACTAGCAGAACCAAAATACCTCAGTTTCAACTTCCGGTACTAAACGGTACTACACTCACTCTATCCCCCACAGCTAAATACTTGGGGGTGGAGATTGACACCAAACTGTCCCGGAAAATAAATATAGAAAAAAGAATAAACAAAGCATACATGGCCTACTATACTTGTAAGAAAATCGTCAACAAGAATTGGGGCCTTAAACCAAGTATAATCATGTGGATGTATACGGCTGTCATAAGACCTATACTTACATATGGAGCTCTGGTATGGTGGCCAGCGCTAAACAAACAATACAATATTAGAAAATTAAATGGAATACAAAGAGCAGCATGTGCGGGTGTTACGGGTGCAATCAGGTCATGTCCGACTGATGCGCTCAATGTGATCCTGCATCAACTACCAATGGACATTTTTATTCACAAAACAGCAGCTATTGCGGCGATAAGAATAAAAGAATTGGGAGGTTGGAATCAGCAGAACTACGGACATAGTGTAATTCTAAAGAAGTTCACTATTAATAAATCAGACTACATTCTCCCAAAGCTGGATTTCAATAGACACTTCCAGGTGAGGATACCATCTAGACGAGAATGGAGAAGAGGTTCAATGGTAGAGGAAGATACCACCTCAATCTATACCGACGGGTCCAAAATGGACTGTGGGGTAGGCACGGGGGTATTCTCCGCTGATCTAGGCATATCTCTCTCTATACGTCTACCGAACTCGGCTAGCATCTTCCAAGCAGAAGTACTAGGCATAGAAAAAGTCTGCGAAGTTCTATTAGAAAACCACGGGAATATACATAAAGCAACTATATTTACGGACAGCCAGGCGGCCCTCCTGGCATTGTGTTCACCCATGACAAATTCCAGTACAGTTCACAACTGCAAGAGAGCACTAAGCTAAATAAAAGACAAGCTCCAGCTAAACTTGATCTGGGTTCCCGGCCACAGGAACATTTTCGGTAACGAAAAAGCAGACGAGTTGGCAAAGGCAGGAGCTTTCCTCAATGAATCCATGGCGGAGCTAATACCAAGCCCGCTAGGATCGATAAAAGGAGAGATCAATAGACAATTTCAGCAAATTGCAAACAACAGGTAGAAAAACATTACAAAATGCGTCATAACTAAACAATTATGGCCAACATATGACAGGAAAAGAACCAATGACTTATTAAATAGGTCAAGAAAAAGTATTTACAGAATAACAGCTACCACAACAGGGCACTGGCCATTTGGGGAACATGCGTCCAAAATGGGATTGCCCTACAACGACATCTGCCGTGGCTGCGGAGTAGCAGGGAACAAGGAAACAATCTTCCACTTTCTCTGCGAATGCCCAGCTATAGCACAGATCCGACACAAAACACTCGGAATCCACCAAGCACCAAACCTTGAATGGATTTCCACCAAAAGCATATCGGACATAAGTAGTTTCATCGAAACCTCAAAATGGTTTGAGAGAGAAGGTGAAACGTAATAGCAGATACAGGAGGTTCTACGAATAGTGTATCAAAATGGCACATCAAGTGCTAATTGAGCCCGATAGGGCTGCACTCCTACCTACCTACTACCGAGCGGGCGCAAAATTACGCGCCAACCCGCATATACATTGCAACTAACAGAGTGAAGTAACTAGCAGGTGACACAGATATGCAGCAATAAAACTGTGGAACATTTTTGGGATTATTGTCTGGGGGGTGAGAAATTTCAAGTCAGGGTGATGGTACTAGATCAGTATAGTAAAACCCTCAAAGGGTTTGGCGTTCGCATGTGTCAGTTTTTTTTTTATGACCTTTTAAATTTTTTTCTTATCTTGATGTTTTATCGCTTAGTAGAAAAAAAAGTCTAGGCAATATTTATTAAAATAAATAAAATAAAAATAAAAAATTATAAAAATGTTTACTTTATTTTTTTAGTAGTTTATGGCCAGAAGTCTGGAGTTATTGGGGAAAATTTATAAAAAAAAAGGCGATAAATGACACTTTTTTGAATAAAAACAAATAAAAGCAAATAGAAATTGTAATTCTTAATTTTTCTAAATTTGTTTCATCAAAATCGGACAAGTGGTTCGCGAGTTATGTTAAACTACGTTTTTGCCAAAATGTTACAACTAAGCGAAAAAACATCAAGATAAGGAAAAAATTTAAAAGGTCATAAAAAAAAACTGACACAAACGAACGCCAAACCGTTGAGGGTTTTACTGTACTGACCTAGTATCATCACCCTGACTTGGAATTTCTCACCCCCCAGATTAGCTGTTGTACTGTGTAATAAATCGGGAGACCAAAATTTCATGTTGAATGGCCTATGGCTGCTTCAAACCCCTTAAAGGTTAACGACGCTTAATCTAAAATGATCAACCAAGTAAATTTTTATACTCTTTAAACATGCTAAAGATTTAGGTGGAGTTCGTAGATGCGCGTAATCGTCATTGAAAGAAAACGTATATAATGCCTTAACTAAAAACAAAATTAATATATAAAACTGCAATAGGGGAAATCGGATAACAACCACGCCTACTTTCTACATATATAACTCAAATTCAAATTCCACTTGATTTTTTAACTTTCCGGTAGACAAATCTTGAAACAATTGATAAAAGGGAATTCAACTTTACACTAATAATTCCTTTAAAGTATGCCAAAAGTGTATAAGTGCAACTAAAATTGTTCATGCCTTCAAAAGTGACTCCAGTATTTACATACAGTTGACATCTGATGGAAAATATCAGTCAGGGTATAGGATATATAATTAAAATTCCGAGAAAATCCTCTCGTCATAATAATATTTCTGTGTATTATAAATGGGTCGAATCGGGTCAATACTGCCGTGAGCTCTTAAATACCTAGTATAAAGATTTTCAAACTTCCATGTGACTTTATACTCGTACCACATATATAGGAGTGTTGAGAGTTACCTCAATGAAAATGAGAGAACGCGTTTTACTCATAAAAATGTGTCCTTGCGTCATAAATGTATAAAAGTGTGCAAAACCTTCTCCCTATATAACTAATATAAGTATTTCCGAACATCCGGCTGACTTTGCTCCATATGATTGGTGATTGTATGAGAGGAACTTTGTTGAAACCTTAGGAGCATTTTATTAATCTGTGGTCTTTCAACTGTTTGTAGTATTGGCAAAAAATATATAAAATCCGGTCAATACTGTAGTATATACTTTAATAAGATCTTCAAACTTTCGTAAAAGTTAACTGAACGCATAACATTGGATATACTATACTTTAGTGCCAAAAATATGTGAAATTAGTCTTGGAGTTACTCATTGAATTTTGAACCTATGGTTGACTTCTGCACTTTAAGATATTTTCCAGTCTTTGGTCCCGACAAGTTGCAAGAGTATAAGAGTTCGGTTACACCCGAACATAGCCTTTCCCCACTTGTTTTGTATACTCTTTTATTAAAGTTATCATTGAAAGACGAAATTTGTATACCTCATTTCAAAAATGTTTTACATATATATGAAAAATTAATAAAATTTATTAAAATTAACTGAGAAAACATCTACATATTAAACAACTGACACATACCAAATGCGACATGACTATAAAAAACAGGCAGTCAAATATTATACCCAAAGATTTTATTGTCACTGTATACTTGAGTTGGAAAATATATGTATATTGGTGGAGTGACTTTTCGCACAGGTAAATGTATATACAAGGTACGTTCCAAAGTAAACACGACCATAAAAAAAACAGAACGAATAGTCTTTGCGGCAAAAGCAATTCATTTCATTCAAAATAGTCTCCTTCTGCTTCAATGCAGCTTATTGCACGGTCCAAAAGCATGTTGAAGTTGTTGAGTGTTTTAGCTCGTTGGCCGCCAGTATGCCTGTGCAAGCCTTTTCAATGGCCTCTACGTTTGCATAACGCTTTCTTTCATGGGAAAATGCATTTCTCCGAAAAGGAAAAAGTCGCACGGTGCCACATAAGATGAATACGGGGAGTGGTTAATGGTTAAAATGTGATTTTTGTTCAAATAATCGCTCACAAGCGTCGATCGATGAAAGCAATTTTTTGTCGTCAGTCAATTTGTGCGGAACAAACCGTGCTGTTCGGCCAAAATAATATAACTCGATGTTTTGGAGATGTTCAATTGCATTTACATGAATTTCAATGATGATTTCAGCTGTTTTTTGATGAATTCACGCACAGTTTCAATAGAATTTCCGGTGATCATGGATTTTGATTGGCCCACATGTTGATCGTCACTGATGTCCTCACGACCACTTTGAAAACAACGAAACCACTCGTGCACTCTGCTACGGGATAGGCAATCATTGCCATAAACTTCTTTCATCAAATGAAAAGTTTCGGTAAAAGTTTTACCAATTTTAAAACAAAATTTAATGTTGGCTCTTTGTTCGAGACTCATTTTCGCACCTATAACACAAACATACTGACACTTTAAACGCAACAACTTCACTTCCAATCAATGAAATGTCATGAAATTCTCACTGGACAATCGATAAAGATAGCAAATTCTAACGCACCTGTCGAAATGTAGATGGTGCCACCAGGGGGCAATAGATTAAAAAAGTCCTTTTTACTTTGGAAACGAACTTGTATACGAGAAGTATGAAAGGTCAACTGGTAGTACTTTCGGCTGGACCCTCGGGGAGTATCGTGGTAATTGTCGTTAAAACCCGAAAGCGGGAAGAACTAACACTTTGTCAATTGAATGTGGAGTTACATTGCAATCGGATGCCGGACCCAAAGAGAGGCAGAGGTATTAGATGGGCTTCGAATCCTACCAAGAGGGTTAGTGTGTCCATTTCACTGCCAATTGGTACTGAAAACGCCTAACATTTTCAGAGCGGTTATCAACACATTGATTTGATTTGCTGTGCTTTGAGCACCGTAGAGAGGTTAAAGACACCGGGCCTCTTTCATTTACCTTTCATTTGACGAGATACAAAAATTTGGCTTGGATCAGTATCTAAGGCAATGGTGCAAACAATTTTTCAGGTAGGATCACCAAAGCATATAGCTTCTCAAGAAACTGAACTATCGGAATAAGGTGCTTGCAAAAAAAACTTTTTCAATTGACGAGATACCATCACGAAATTCGGCATGGGCTATCGTCTAAGGAAATAATGCAATATCTAAACAAACCGGTTAGGTCGGATCACTATAAGATATAGCCATACAAACTACGAGCGGAATCAAGTTTTTCTAAAGAACTTTTCTATTTGTGAAGGGTTTTATAGTTTCGGTGCAAAGTTTTACTTGCTTGGGTTGAGCAGTGGTGAAGCAATAATCTGAGTATTAGAAAACCAATTAGTACTTAACAAGTAAAGCGTAAGATCCCGCAAGTTACCTACAGCTATCCAAAAACATGAAACTTTCCATGTCAGTTAGTCTACTACTTACATGTGCTGTTTGGCATTAAAAATTGATTTATGCGAACATTTGTAACATTGTTTGTTGTTGTTATATGTAAAGCATGTGATAAACGTATTTTTGTACAGGCGTAGACAAATAAAAGAGAAAAATTCAAAACAGGTGTCACTGTGGTCAAAAATGGCTTTGATAAATTTTTTTTAGGTGTAAGGTTTTAGCATGGCCATAATAAAGCTCAAGGAAATAAGTATATACATACTAGTAAAGTCGTTATCTAAATATTCGTGAATCCAACCACAAATATATTTTTTATTTTACTCACATAAGCTTATTCCAATTAACAAACCATGTTGTGTTGATGATAGACAATGTGACACGTATTGGTTTGCAGAGTTGTGACTTTAGCGAAAATCACATTCATCATTAATAATAAAAAAGTGGATGGCGCTGATGAGGAGACAGTGATAAAGGAATTAGAAGACAAAAGAAAGATTTGATTTAAAGTGTTATTTTGCAGTATGTAAATTACCTCGAAATACGAAGCCTTTTCTAAGGGTATCTAAAGAGAATATTGTTGCCTTCTGACACTCCGCAAATTTTATACTTCTTAAAATCGTTATTGATATAAACATTTTTAGTAATTGGGTTTTAATTATTTTAATTGCATACAAAAGATAGATTATAACAACAGCGGTACTACATGGCGTATGATAAACAAGAAACATAAACTACCCGGCGTGGACTATTGGTAGTACCCGGCGTGGACCACCGGTGGTTCACAGGCAAATTCAGTTATTATGAATTAAATAAATTGGGGAATTATAATTTGTACATATTTGGGGAAATATAAATTACAGCGTTTTCAACATAAAATGCACGGCCTGCAAAAATTTTCCATTGAAATACAGGACAATCGTGATTTTTTATCTTTAAATTTCTATAGCTCAGAGGCATGCCATAAAATGCTTTGACTTTAGACACATATTCCTAAGAATTGAACACTCTACAAAAGGTCCCATTGCGACGAAGTCGAAACTCACACTGGCGAGGTAGTACGGGGCTCTAAACCTGATTTTTTCACGAATTTCGCATTTTTTTGTATATATCTCGTAAATGTCAAGAGCTATAGAAAAAATGTACATGCCAAATGGAATGTATGGAATTTTCACAGCTTTTTTATTACAAACCATGTATGAAAATTCTAATTATTTTATTTTTAATTCTAAAATAATTTCACTAAAGTACTATCTTCTTTATCGGTACAACTCCCCTTTGTATAATGTGTTAGAAAACATAAATATCAAAATAATTTGGATATGAACAGAGCATGTAGAGTGCGTACAAATGTTGATTAGAAAAGTGGCTTAGAGAAAAAATTTATTTACACTGGAAAAGTGTACAAAGTGATTCCTGTGCACGTCAAATAATGCATAGATTATATATTTGAAACAAGAAATACACAATACTACGTGGTCAAAAATTTCCAAGTTTGCAAACTCAATCGTATGCAGAAATCCACATCTAAATTGTTACATATTCATCCGAACTTTACTATATTTGATAGGTTTTGTAACTGAGATCATGACATCTAAATTTTACAAAAAAATTAAAATAGTAATTGCCTGTTACGTGTGCTCGTATTTATACTAAAATATCCAATTTTCATATTCAGTGCGAACATCAGTTTCAATGTCATATATACGAGCTAAAACAGATTGCATAAAACAACATGCAATATCTTATATTATATATGTACATTAGGGTGATTCAAAAATTTTTTTTTTTTTTTTTTTCAATTGGTACTCGCAAAAATAGGTTCCTAGACACCTCTAAGAAAGCCTCTCCAAATATGAGTTTTTAATTGTAACGGGAAGGTCCTCCGCCTAACGGTTTTCTATTTTTTCTTATTATCAGATAGAAAAATTTATATCTCGCTTCCAACTACTTGAAAAAATATCTTGTTCATTAGGTTTTGTGGGAAATTGAATGCTCTAAAATATGGTCTCTTATGATTTTTTCGTAAACCCAACCGTTTAAAAGATATTAACGGTTGAAATTTGACTATTTTTGGAAAAATTATTTTTTTCTTATTAATTTTATAACTCAATGAAAAAAAATTATTATGAATAGATTTTTGGAGAGGTTTTCTTAGAGGTGTCTAGGAGCCTATTTTTCAGAGTACCAAACGAAAAAAAAAAAAATTTATTTGATCCACCCTAATATGCATTGATGTTTGACGATGAATATCTCGAAAACGCTTAGCTTAATCGAAAAATCATAGTAGACCATTTTTATAGAGCAGTAAATTTCCTACAAAACTATGTGTTTCATCATTAATAATAATTTTTTTTCATTGAGTTATAAAATTAATAAGAAAAAAAGATTTTTTCCAAAAATAGTCAAATTTCAACCGTTAATATCTTTTAAACGGCTAGAGGCTTTCTTAGAGGTGTCTAGGAACCTATTTTTGCGAGTACCAATTGAAAAAAAAAAAAAAAATTTTTGAATCACCCTAATGTACATATGCTAATGGAATAATATCAGGCAGCAGTGATGATAACATGTATACGTATGTTGACTTTTTTATGGCACATACTGCGTATAGGTGATTTATCGACGTACCCAGTGCAGTACTGCTGCCCAACTAACATAGTCAATGTAATGAGAGAAAGTGTTGGTTTAATTTTCGGTATAGTATACAATAGGGTGATTCAAAAAATTTTTTTTTTTTTTCGTTTGGTACTCGGAAAAATAGGTTCCTAGACACCTCTAAGAAAGCCTCTCCAAACATGAGTTTTTAATTGTAACGGGAAGGTCCTCCTACATACAGTTTTCTATTTTATAATTAATTCTTATTATCAGATATAAAAATTAATATCTCGCTTCCAACTACTCGAAAAAAATATCTTGTTCTTTAGATTTTATAGGAAATTGAATGCTCTACAAAAAAGGTTTAGTATGATTTTTTCGTAAGCCCAAACGTTTAAAAGATATTAACAGTTAACGTTTGATTCTTCTTCTTCTTAATTGGCGTAGAAACCGCTTAAGCGATTATAGCCGAGTTAACAACAGCGCGCCAGTCGTCTTTCTCTCTTCGCTATGTGGCGCCAATTGGATATTCCAAGGCAAGCCAGGTCCTTCTCCACTTTGTGCTTCCAACGGAGTGGAGGTCTTCCTCTTCCTCTGCTTCCCCCGGCGGGTACTGCGTCGAATACTTTCAGAGCTGGAGTGTTTTCGTCCATCCGGACAACATGACCTAGCCAGCGTAGCCGCTGTGTTTTAATCCGCTGACCTATGTATGTCAATGTCGTCATATATCTCGTACAGCTCTTCGTTCCATCGAATGCGATATTCGCCGTGGCCAACGCGCAAAGGACCATAAATCTTTCGCAGAACTTTTCTCTCGAAAACTCACAACGTCGACTCTTCAGTTGTTGTCATCGTTCAAGCCTCTGCTCCATAAAGCAGGACGGGAATTATGAGTGACTTATAGAGTTTGGTTTTTGTTCGTCGAGAGAGGACTTTGCTTCTCAATTGCCTACTCAGTCTAAAGTAGCACCTGTTGGCAAGAGTTATCCTGCGTTGGATTTCTAGGCTGACATTGTTGGTGGTGTTTACGCTGGTTCCAAGATAGACGAAATTATCTACGACTTCAAAGTTATGACTGTCAACAGTGACGTGAGTGCCAAGTCGCGAATGAGACGACTGTTTGTTTGATGACAGGAGATATTTCGTCTTGCCCTCGTTCACTGCCAGACCCATTTTCTGTGCTTCCTTGTCCAGCCTGGAGAAAGCAGAACTAACGGCACGGGTGTTGAGGCCGATGATATCAATATCATCGGCATACGCCAGCAGCTGTACACTCTTATAGAAGATGGTACCTTCTCTATTTAGTTCTGCGGCTCGAACTATTTTCTCCAAAAGCAGGTTGAAAAAGTCGCACGATAGGGAGTCGCCTTGTCTGAAACCTCGTTTGGTATCGAACGGCTCGGAGAGGTCCTTCCCGATCCTGACGGAGCTTTTGGTGTTACTCAACGTCAGTTTACACAGCCGTATTAGTTTTGCGGGGATACCAAATTCAGACATCGCGGCATAAAGGCAGCTCCTTTTCGTGCTGTCGAAAGCAGCTTTGAAATCGACGAAGAGGTGGTGTGTGTCGATTCTCCTTCACGGGTCTTTTCCAAGATTTGGCGCATGGTGAATATCTGGTCGGTTGTTGATTTTCCAGGTCTAAAGCCACACTGATAAGGTCCAATCAGTTGTTGGATTGGGTATAGCACACTTAAATTCCAATCGTTGGGCATGCTTTCGTCCGACCATATTTTACAAAGAAGCTGATGCATGCACCTTATCAGTTCTTCGCCGCCGTGTTTGAATAGCTCGGCCGGCAATCCGTCGGCCCCTGCCGCTTTGTTGCTCTTCAGGCGGGCAATTACTATTCGAACTTCTTCATGGTCGGGTAATGGAACGTCTGCTCCATCGTCATCACTTGGGGAATCGGGTTCTCCTTCTCCTGGTGTTGTGCGTTCACTGCCATTCAGCAGGCTGGAGAAGTGTTCCCTCCATAGTTTAAGTATGCTCTGGGCATCAGTAACTAGATCACCTTTGGGGGTTCTACAAGAGTACGCTCCGGTTTTGAAACCTTTCGTAAGTCGCCGCATTTTTTCGGAGAATTTTCGAGCATTACCCCTGTCGGCCAGCTTATCAAGCTCTTCGTACTCAGGCATTTCGGACTCTTTCTTCTTCTGTCTACAAATGCGTCTCGCTTCCCTCTTCAACTCTCGGTATCTATCCCATCCCGCACGTGTAGTGGTCGATCGTAACGTTGCGAGGTAGGCAGCCTGTTTTTTCTCCGCTGCGACACGGCACTCCTCGTCGTACCAGCTGTTCTTTTGCACTTTCCGAAACCAATGGTTTCGGTTGCAGCTGTACGTAAGGAGTTTGAAATGCCGTCCCACAGTTCCC
>NC_065920.1:54564523-54602359 GCF_024586455.1 Bactrocera neohumeralis | reverse complement strand
GATAGCAGAACAGCACAAACAAGTACAAAAGTATAAAAAACAATTCAGAAGTTCACGGGTGGACAAGGCAGAGAAATACATAAATGCGAAGTAAGCAAAGAAGAAAACATAAATATGTACAGGCAAAAAATGGCAAACAGCTCAACTTTATATACAGACTTGTGCACAAGAATTAAAAAAAAAACGTCTTTTACGTAATTATTACATATATACAGCAGTAATTTATATATAAGCTTGTTTATAATTTTTTTCAGTCCCCTTGTTCTTGTGCTCATGTGGTATGAGCGCCATGTTTATAATTCCTGAAGCAAATATTATGAGAAATAAAAGGGTATGACAAATTACTCTCGCTGTTGAACTTTTGGTGTCAACATGGGGATTTCTGTTATTTAATTCTCTTCAATGACTTTTCATACCAGTTCATTGTTTATGCGAAGTTTCAATAATTAGCTAAATGAACCTATATGCATCTAGAGTTACACAATTTACATTTTTCTGTTTCGTATCTTGTTTTTTATCCATCATCGCTGACACATTCGAGCATTATAAATAATTGATAATGGCAAAAATATTTATAGAAAAATAATGTACCCAATATATCACTAACAAGTAATTAGTTTTAAATAATTCACGAGTGCGATTTGCCTAAAATAGTTTTTTTAGGTGTTAGCTATCTTCGATTAGTGGTTTCTTTGTTCGCTTTTGCTCTCTTGTCAAAAACTTAGTAGATTAATGCACAATCGAGGACAATTAGGCAAATATAAATAACAAGAAAGGAATGACTAAGTTTGGGTGCATCCGAACATTGATACTCTTGCAACTTGCAAGCATCAAAGCCAAAGAAATATATTAAGGATCAAAACGTCAACCAGAGGATCAAAATGCAAGCAATTTTATATAAACGTATACTCAATATGAATGCCTGACACAGGCGGCATAAGATTTGTTAGGAGAACTTCATGTTAGTTATATAGGGGCTACGTAGAGTTTACGCTCAAATTTATACATTTTAAGCACAAAGATTTACCGTTATGAGTGGCCGATAAATGTGGTATAAAGACACCCGGAAGTTCGAAAATCGTTAAATTAGTTATCGGGGAAGTATTGGCACGATTAAATACATTTTTGATACACAGAAAAACTATTTTCAGGAAAAGTTTCTGTATGAATTTCAACTGTATATCTCCCGCACTGACCGTTATTTACCATCAAAAGTCAACTTTAGATACTGGAGTTCACATATTCGGTACCTAGGGGCTTCAACAGGTTTGGTTGGAAAAGTTTTGGTTATTAGGTGGCATACTTTGAAGGAATTATTAGTAAAAAGTTTCATCCCGTTATATTAAGTGCTTCTTGATTTGTGTAAGGAAAAGTGAAGGGATCATGGTAGGTGGCATATATTGTGGCGTCTCCTCTCTTTGGATTAGGCAGAGCACACCTTAATTCCAATCGTCGTGCGTACTTTCGTCCGACCATGCTCTTTATCAGTTTTTCGCCACCGTATTTGAATAGCTCGTCTGGCAGTCTTTCGCCCCTTATCGCTTTGTTGTTCTTCAGATGAGTGATTGCTATTCGAGTTTCTTCATGGTCGGGCGATGGAACGTCTGCTTCATCGTCATTGATAAGGAAATCGCGTTCACCCTCTCCTGGCGTTATACTTTCACTGCCATTCAGCAGGCTGTAGAAGTATTCCCTCCATAATTTTAGTATGCTCTGGGCATCAGCCACTAAATAAGCCCTGGGGGTTCTACAAGAGTATGCTCCGGCCTTAAAACTTTCTGGTAGCCGCCGCATCTTTTCGTAGAACTTTTGAGCATTTCAAAGATCTTAAAATGACGTTCCACAGTTTCCTTACACCGAGTTGCTGATGAGTGCAGAGAATAGGAGTGCAAGTCGAGCAGGTATTCGTTCAGCTGTTTGTTGTAGCAGGACAGTGGTGCGAGTCAATGCTAGGACCTCGTAGCGTATGATCTTCTAAAACTCTAGAGACAAATCCTTCGTCTCATGGTCGATAATGGTCGGTAGCTTTTCGGTCCGAAAACAGCCAGGTAGCTTGATTAATTTTTCTATGCTGGAATCTGGTCACAGATAACCATATTTCGTGCCCCGGCGAAGTCGATCAGAATCAACCTATTTAGGGATGTTTCCTCATGAAGACTGAATTTCCTGACCGTTGAGACAAAGATACCTTATTTGTCTACCCTGGCGTTAAAGTCGCCAAGCACAATTATGACACCGTGCGCTTCAAGCGCTCATAGAAGGCATCTTTGGTCACATTGTCTTTCTTTTCCATCGGAGGGTGGTCGCAAATCTGCGATATATTGAAGAACTTCGCTTTGATACGGTTGTGGCTAGTCGTTCATCCACCGGGGTGAATAACAGTACTCCCTGACGGAGTCTCTCTCCTTTTACGAATCCCCTGCCAAATTTGCGCTCCTTTATATGGCCACTATTGTAAATGGCACAAGGACTTTCTCGCTTCAGTCCCTGTCCCGTCTATCGCAATTCTTGGACGTCAACCAGCTGGGCAGTGGCACCTTTCCAATTAAGGAACTGGATATTCCATGTGCATGCCCTCAAATACTTAACATGTTTGCAGGGGCCGTCATCAAAAGGGCTCCACTTATACGAGGCTGTTGTTTTCTTTTCATTGGAAGGGGTTTTTACGTGACGAGTCCCAAGCCTAGCGCATAGCCATGGTAAAGAGATATTTCACCTTCTCCCTTTAGCTTGCCTTCAGACGCTTGTTTTTTGGCTATTGCATGCATTCTTGGTCTAAGATCGAAAGTCGTGAACTGCTTGAGCCTTATGTTAGATAATCGTTTCTGGCCACTCCCAAGTCAATGGCGATTAGAAAACTTTCCTCATTCGCGTGAACTTCTACACATGGCTCCATCCTCCAACATTAGCTTACTTATTTCTCATGCATATTACGTATTGTTGTCACGAATTCGGAAATTTAGGAGTTGCTAGCTCTAAGTCATGTCTCAGGACTTAAATCGGTTGTTTAGAAATATGCTACTGTCTGGAGTAGTTTTAAACGAAATTTGGCTTTCTAAATTTTAGTTAAGAGTTAAGGAGCTGTCGTTAAGGCGGTTTGCATGACAAATACATAACTTTACTGTTATCATGTATTTGGAATAGAATTTGTATTAGAGGGAGAATTTAGACGTGCCAACATATTCATATTATTTTAGGATATTAAAAAATCATCAAATATTAGTAACTTATATATACGGAAAAATAAGAAAGCGTGCTCACAAATAGTTTGCATACCCACCAATATACTTATCGTCGCCTCCATTAACTGCGACATTCTACTACCGCCGACACATCTACCTTCAGCTTTCAATCAAATAGCAACCACATGTAAACAACAGTCAGCACCTAACAGACAATCAGTGGCTCTCGTGCAGTGAACGGTTAGGCTAAAAGTCTATTTCCGCTATATATTCCCCTATCAGCGCCTGCATGCATGTTACGGTCAAAAACGTGAATCGCCTGTAGATTTCATACGTTCAAGCAATCAAGTGCTTGTATGCCAGTAGCAACATATTTCATATGATCAACAGCTTGTCGTGTGCCTGCCCACCAGGTATTGTTAATGTGGTACCATTTGAGTGTGTGTAGGAGCGCGAAAGACGTTAGCAGTATGAGTAACATGTGCTGGGTGTATGTTACCAATCAATTGTTGTCTGTTACTCATCGGCGTCATGTTCAAATCGGGAAACTAGTTATCCTCAGGAAAAATTTAGTCGACTCCACCAAAAAGTTTGCTAACTTTTTCAAACCAGTCTTTACTCTCCTATAACGGCAATTACTAAAAAACTGATATATTACATTCTAAATAAGTAAAAAAGTATAAATTAAAAGTTTGAAAATAAGTTTCATATTTCCTGCAAGGTATTATTCTCTTCTAATAAACGTAAGATTATCCGGCAGGCGAATGATGTGTGCTTCCGTGGTTATTTCCTATCACGTTTTTTCTCTTCTGCAAGTTTACAAAATTGTACAAAAATTTTATATAGAATAGTTGTGATAGGGGAAAATCATTAATGTACGACCAAATTAAGAAAAATTTTTAAATACCCAAGGAGAAATATTGAACAGCAGCCAGAATTGGGGTTATCTATTTTCATTCATAAATAGTATTTTATGCGTATTTGAACAAATCGAATACATTTTTATTGACGCCTTAGTTAGTGGTTAATTTCACTGATTATTGTTCTTTGCTTTTTTCTGCAACTGTGAGGCTATCGTTGTATATTCATGTCATTTGTCGAAGTGTTCTATGCCATGAAAATTGTTTTCGTATTTGGGATTCCTCTACGGCAATATCAAAATATTCATACTAAAACAACTGAATACACAAAACCTTTTTATACGTCAGAGGAGAGCGTTAGACTCGAGCTCGACTGGATTACACACTAGTTGAGTATTTAACAATAACTGAAACTATCCAAAGTAATTGGTACATATAAAATTGCGTAGATAAGTAAGTTTAATTATTGAAACTGTTTAGAGGATAACCGTTATAAACATACAAATTTATGCAATGCATAAATACTTTCTTATCTCATAATCAGTAGTTGATTATTCAATCTTTACTCTACGGAGAAAATATCTCTTCATAAGCGCACAGTAGTACTTTCCGTGGATATTGTCGATGATTATTATTCCATTTGCATTCCAAAATATAGATTTTATCCCCCCATTGACCAACTGTTGTCTCTGTGCTCGCTTTAAATTCGGTCCGTGGACTGCCATATTTCATCCACTGTCACATATCGACGAATTTATTGCGATTAAACAATGTCTAATACTCATCTTAAGCATCAATTCGTTGTAGTGTTTTGACGACTGTGAGCTTAGGCACACCCACACGAAATTTGCTTTACACAATCATATGGGCTTTGAATAGATTTCTAGTTGTTATGTATATTCACAAATATGTATACCGAAAAGTTTGGCAACCATTTCAAATTTGTAAACGGTTTACACACACATTTATATCAATAGGTAGTTATCAATGTAGGTCGTTTGTCACATTCGCTATTTTTATGCTGCACTCGGGTTGTGGACTAACAGATTATAATAAATCACAATGCTTAGTTGTATATATTTATTTGCCCGGTTTTGCGGTAGACTCTAAGCGATCAGCTTTCCCAACGATTTGTGTAGCATTCATTTCGATATACATGGGTTTATGTTGTGCGTAGTACAAATCGGTGAGTTTGTTTTTTTTTTTTTTTGTTTTTCGCATAAGTGCATATTTTATTTGTTTCGAAGGTGATTAGTAACATATTTTTCCTTCACTTTTGCAGTTAGGGAAAAAATTTTGAATTCAAGCGAAATGTGTTAATATCGAAAAGAAGTAAAATAAATATATTGAGTACAAAAACGATTTGATTGTATTTTTTACGAAAGGTGTGTGCACGAGTAATGTTGGTCACCGACTTAGAAAACACCTTTTCCAGAAAAACGCCTTTATAAGTTCGCGGCACTGCGGTGAATGAACGTCTAGCCACAATCCGCATCAAAGCGAGGTTTTTCAACATATCGCTGATTTGCGCCCACGCCCCGACGGAAGAGAAGGACGATGTGACCAAAGATGCCTTTTATGAGTGCTTGGAGCGCACTTATGAAGGCTGCCCCCGCCACGATGTCAAAATCGTGCTTGGCGACTTTAACGCCAGGGTGGGCAAAGAAGGTATATTTGGCACTACGGTCGGTAAATTCAGCCTCCACGACGAAACATCCCCAAATGGGTTGAGGCTGATTGACTTCGCCGGGGCCCGAAATATGGTTATCTGTAGTTCTAGATTCCAGCATAAAAAGATTCATCAAGCTACCTGGCTGTCCCCGGATCGAAAAACTACCAACCAGATCGATCATGTTGTGATAGACGGACGTCTCCAGTGTTTTAGATGTGCCTGCGCTCCGAGGTCCTAACATCGACTCGGACCACTATCCTGTTGCAGCTAAGATTCGCACCCGCCTCTGTGCAGCAAAAAACGCACGCCACCAAACACAAGGAAGGTTCGACGTCGAGAAGCTGCAATCACAACAGACAGCCGAACGATTTTCTACTCGGCTTGCACTCCTGCTCTCTGAGAGCACTAGTCAACAACTCGGTATAAGGGAACTGTGGGACGGCATTTCAAATTGCTTACGTACAGCTGCAACCGAAACCATTGGTTTTCGGAAAGTGCAAAAGAACAGCTGGTACGACGAGGAGTGGTGTGTTTCAAGACCGGAGCATACTCTTGTAGAACCCCCAAAGGTGATCTAGTCACTGATGCCCAGAGCATACTTAAATTATGGAGGGAACACTTCTCCAGCCTGCTGAATGGCAGTGAACGCACAACACCAGGAGAAGGAGAACTCGATTCCCCAATCGATGACGATGGAGCAGACGTTCCATTACCCGACCATGAAGAAGTTCGAATAGCAATTACCCGCCTGAAGAACAACAAAGCGGCAGGGGCCGACGGATTGCCGGCCGAGCTATTCAAACACGGCGGCGAAGAACTGATAAGGAGCATGCATCAGCTTCTTTGCAAAATATGGTCGGACGAAAGCATGCCCAACGATTGGAATTTAAGTGTGCTATGCCCAATCCATAAAAAAGGAGACCACACAATCTGCGCCAACTACCGTGAGATTAGCCTCCTCAACATCGCATATAAGGTTCTATCGAACGTATTGTGTGAAAGATTAAAGCCCACCGTCAACAAACTGATTAGACCTTATCAGTGTGGCTTTAGACCTGGCAAATCAATAACCGACCAGATATTCACCATGCGCCAAATTTTGGAAAATACCCGTGGGAGGAGAATCGACACACATCACCTCTTCGCCGATTTCAAAGCTGCTTTCGACAGCACGAAAAGGAGCTGCCTTTATGCCGCGAGGTCTGAATTTGGTATCCCCGCAAAACTAATACGGCTGTGTAAACTGACGTTGAGTAACACGAAAAGCTCCGTCAGGATCGGGAAGAACCTCTCCGAGCCGTTCGATACCAAACGAGGTTTCAGACAAGGCGATTCTCTATCGTGCAACTTTTTCAACCTGTTTCTGGAGAAAATAGTTCGAGCCGCAGAACTAAATAGAGAAAGTACCATCTTCTATAAGAGTGTACAGCTGTGGGCAGCTGCTGGCCTCAACACCCGCGCCGTTAGTTCTGCTTGCTCCAGGCTGGACAAGGAAGCAAAGCAAATGGGTCTGGCAGTGAACGAGGGCAAGACGAAATATCTCCTGTCATCAAACAAACAGTCGTCGCACTCGCGACTTGGCACTCACGTCACTGTTGACAGTCTTAACTTTGAAGTCGTAGATAATTTCGTCTATTTTGGAACCAGCGTAAACACCACCAACAATGTCAGCCTAGAAATCCAACGCAAAATAACTCTTGCCAACAGGTGTTACTTCGGACTGAGTAGGCAATTGAGAAGCAAAGTCCTCTCTCGACAAACAAAAACTAAACTCTATAAGTCACTCATAATTCCCGTCCTGCTATATGGACGAGTTGCGAGTTTTCGAGAGAAAAGTACTGCGAAAGATTTATGGTCCTTTGCGCGTTAGCCACGGCGAATACCGCATTCGATGGAACGATGAGCTGTGTGAGATATATGACGCCATTGACATAGTTCAGCGAATTAAAAGACAGCGGCTTCGCTGGCTAGGTCATGTTGTCCGGATGGACAAAAACACTCCAGCTCTGAAAGTATTCGACGCAGTACCCGCCAGGGGAAGCAGAGGAAGAGGAAGACCTCCACTGCGTTCGAAGGACCAAGTGGAGAAGGATCTGGATTCGCTTGGAATCTCCAATTATCGCCACATTGCAAAAAGAAGAAACGACTGGCGCGCTGTTGTTAACTCGGCTATAATCGCGTAAGTGGTGTCTACGCCAATTAAGAAGAAGGAGAAGAATAAAAGCAATGGAGAGCGAGGCAAATTATGTGAGGATAAAAATAACTTTGGACACCATAAAAATGCCTCAGATATCGGCGCTTATGCGTCTGTGTGTAGCACCCCTATAACACTATTACAAAGATTTTATTCACACATTATACAACATTATACAACAGTTTAAAATTGATATTGGTGGTTTGTATGTATATAAATATACCGTTTAAGGAGAATTACAATTGTTAGTTATCATAACTGTTCGAGGAATTGTAAACGTGGGCTGTGGGCTATCAAAATAAGCAGTCTCACAAACAGCAGGCATGTCATCATACTATAGATTTTTGTCACTTGAAACAAAGCTGCCATAAGCAATAAAAATATTTCGTTACAAGCCAACGAACGATGGATGAATTTTTGCAAAAAAACTTTAAATGTGGAAATATTTTACATGTCTTTGTCAATATTTTGGTGGATAACCGAATCCGCTGACCCTAAATTCCATTCGCATTGGTGGTTAAAAGATTACAATGGCCCGACATGGTTGAATATGTACTTCTGGTAGGCTTTGATATAATTTGTGGTTCCCTTATGGCTTTCAGCTGCCAGCTTTATCATATGCAATAGCCAGGAGTGGAAAGGCTGGGTTGCAAACGAAATTATTTAGAGTTTTTCTTAGTTGAATGAAGTTAATTAAACCTATTTTTTCGTCCAACCGCTTTTATTAAAACAACATCATTTATGAAGATCTAACTACTTACCGTAAGATAAAATATAGATACCGCCACAAATATTACATTTTTGGCAAATAAATAACATTGAAGTTCGTCCGAATTCGTTAAAAATATTTTTCACACTTGGTTAACAGATAATCGCCCGAATGTATTCAAATGTTCACACAATAAAATAAAGGCCGAAAAATCCAGCTTAAATGTCGAACTATGTAATATGTAACGCTCGTGTAGGAGATATTAAGACGGGTTCACGAATGTGCGTGCAATCTAAGAAGATTTATGAGTTGCCATATGGGCGAAATCGACAACACATAAATAAAATATATAAATAAAAGACAGGTCTCTTGACACAGAAAAATAAATCACGAGATAAGAAAACAAATTATAATTAATTTCTCTTTCAAAATATTCCTTGCTATTTCTAGGTTTTGTGGTAATCATTGGGCACACATCCAATGTGTGCACTAACCAGTACTCACTTTGAACACACTGTAAGAGTGTGTGAATGCACAGTACGGTGGGTTAAGATAATGAATACTTTTTCCGCTTAGTTAACTTAAAAACAGATTCTTGGCCAACTCTTAGAAAGCCTCTCCAAGTAGGAGTTCTTATTGTAACTGAAAAGATCTCCCCCTAATAGTTTTCTATTTTTGTTTTACAAAAATTTAAGTCTATTCCAACCACTTGAAAAAAATCGCATTTCCAATGTTCACGGTTAAAATTTGATTATTGTAAGACAAGTTTTCTTAGTAATTTTATAACACAATGAATAAATCTTTATATATCGGAGAGTTCATGTTCATGAAAATTACTGAAAAATGGTCTCTTATAATTTTCAATTAAATTATGCTGTTACGAGATATTCTGCGTCAAAGAGCAGAGCGTGTCACAAAACACATTTTTTACAATCAAATATAAAATAAATTTTTTTTTAACAGAGGTGTTAATAACCTATTTTTAATAAGTTAAAAAATTGTTTTTTTTTTAATGTACAGGGCGTATGAGTTATATTCGTACGTTGAGGGTGCACTTATACTGCCAACTAAACGAATGTGCTAACAATAAATGAACGACCAAATGTTTGGCATTAATTACTTTATTACTCTAAATGGATTACTTGAGAATAATTTTGAGAAACGGAAGAAAGAAGAGATTGGATAACTCCAACTCGCGGAACGTTCACATAGTGTTACTGCGTTAGCACCTATGTAATGATGATTAATACGACACAACTGAATTATCACATCATCGCTAACAACTCGGTACCCACAATAGTAGTAACATCAAACTCTGGATGCTTACACTTGCTGGATGTACGGTAGTATAACACTCACAGTATACTGGTACACTTAACTTTTTATGGAAGTCGGAACCATCTTATAGTTGGTTACTTTTGAATAATACGTTGATTAGACTGCGTCTCTGTATGGAATTATTAAAATATGATCTATCTTGATCTATTTCCATGTTGTCAAATACTTGCTGATAACGGCAAAATATGATTTTCATATACATGGTTTGTCCGGAAAGTAATGCGAATCGACTGGATTCGGTAGAGGGCGTTCCCAACTAACGAACGAGCGGCTGGTCAGTTGTCTCCGAGCACCTGGAGAGGCAGAACAAACATTTTCGCGCGACGTGTTTCTGTGAGTGGTGCAAGCCGAAAATGCAGCGTTCGTTAGAGCAGAGGTACGCGATTAAATTCTGTTAAATTCTGTGATAACGACGTTTGGTATGGTCAAGTGAGCTTACACAGATGTTGCTTTAGCAAGAAGTGTATGTTTCGGTGGCACCAGTGCTTTTTGGCGGGACGGGAAGTGGTCGCTGATGAAGATCGTGCTGGGAGACCTGTGACTTCGACAACGCCAAATTTTACGTGGAAGTCTTCAAGATAATCAAACGAAAGGTCAATCGAGTCCAACAATTTCCGATTGGAAGTTGCACCGCGACAATGATCCGGCTCACACCGCCTTTCTTGTGAACAGCTACCTAACAAAGACCGACATTCCAATGCTCCAGATGTGGCTCCGGACTTTTTTGTTTCCTTGCTTGAAAAGGTCGATGAAAGGCAAGCATTTGAGACAATTCCGGAGAATGCCTTCAATGTTTGGAAATCGCTCTGACAGCGCTGCATCGGTGCAGAAGGATCCTATTTTGAATGTTTTAAATGAATTATAAATCGACACAGTCCTATTTCTTTTCGGACAAACTCTGTATTATAGAAAACATGAGTGTTTAAAATATGTATACGTGGTTAATGCAAGGTTTCGCCAGATTTTATTCATTTTAGGCACAAACAGACACCGCTATCAAAAAAAAACTCTTCCTAAATTTCATTAAAATTAATCCCCATTGGTTGATACGTGGTATTAAAGCATAATATTATTAAATAAGAATTATCCCCGAATTTCAATAACATATCTATGATTGACCGATATTTTACGCAAAAAGTCAGCCACTGGGGTTCATATTCGATATGTGGGCCTTGAAGATTTATGGACCAATTTTGATAATTTTTACACTCGAGATGTCATATTTCAAAGGCTTCTTATGCAAATATTTATGCGTATATACTCATTGATGATCGGATACAGGCAAGTGAAATAAACATGAGGAATTTAAAACTATGTCATATGGGAACACATAAACTGGTAACAGAATGACAATGGATCAGTTTGTTGTTGTTTGGTAAAAGTGATATTTCTTACACTCTTTTATATGGGTATGTATACTGAAAACAAAAAAAAGTTGAAACCAGACAGCGCCTTGTAACAAAGTTCAATAAAACCCAAAAAACACAAAGTAGCTAGTATGCGAGCAAAGCAAAGTGAAAGTGCGACCGCCCATTGTGACAAGGCAAATAATATATTGGCGCCTTACACATCCAACGGCACACATATAATTATACCTTAAATGAGAGAAATTCTAAACTTTAAGGCAGGACAGAAAGATTGCCCCATTCTCATTGTTCTCCTTATGTACACTTCGGCAAATTTCTACTTTTTTTGCTACCCCATTGAATTTTTGATTAATTTTTGATTTTTGTGGTTCATTGGTTGTATATTAATTTACCTGGAAAATTTTTTAATTAATGGGGTGCAAGCAGGTCACTTGAGAAAACCACATCATCTAATAAGATTATTGTTGCGGATAAAATTACAAAGTCGAAATTAAAATTGTTATACAAAGCTTTTTATTATTCTAGTGAAAAAATCATATTACGGTTTGAAATGTCTCACTAGAGGATATTAGAGTTTTTATTGCTCTTGCAACTCTGAAAATTTTAATCAATAACTGATTTCGAACGAAGGAAGACTGGTTGTTTGTGAAAAATAATTAATTTTCGTATAACAATTAAGCAAATTAAGGTTATAGTAATAAATATATTTATATTAATTTTCATAACTGTTGCTATGATGTCACAGTCAATACATACATATGCCAAATTTTAAAGCGAATTATTAGCAGAAATTGTATGTGATAAACTCCTTAAAACTCATTAATTTAAAGACAAATATGAAGAATGTGTAGCTTCTGAATTTAATATGTTAACGAATTTGTTATTTAACAGTTAATTAATATTAATTTAAAACATTGTTAACTAGAAAGAAAGAAAGGCAAAATATATGCTGCGAAAACAACTTCCCGACTGCAATTCAATACAGCAAAAACAATTAAAGCACAAAACACCAAAAAATACAATAAACAAAAGAAAAAGCATTTCAAAACATGAAATGCATTCCAGCGAAAAGTGGGAAAAGAAGAAAGGCAGCAAACACATCGGCGCACAGTGCAGCAAAATATTCCCTATTTGTCCTTCATCCTAATAAACAGTCTAGTAGCGGACGAAGCCAACAAAAATGTGAGACCTCTCACACCTACCACAGCAAACGGATGTTTGGTTGGTCGAACTCTAGGGGCTACGTATATACATATGTATGTAAATCATTTGAAACTGCATAGGGGCGTAAAAATTTAACGAGCCAATGTACAAAAGTGACGTGGAAAAGTGTTGGCCACATGCCGTGTATATTTTATGGTGACTCAAAAACGACATTTTGTTTCAACAAGATGGCACCACTTCCCACACAATGCATCAATCAACGGATTTATTGACAGAACACTTAGTGAGCACGTTTTCGGCCGACGCTTGTGGAGATATGTGAAGTCTAAATTCTATGTGGAAAATCTTGTTTCAATTCAGGTCTTGGAGCAAAATATCATGGAGGTCATTCGCCAGTTATTAATCGAAATGCTCAAATGAGTCATCGAAAATTGGACTCAGAGGATATCATCTGAGACGTAAACGCGGCAAACATTTCAAAGAGAAAATCTTCAAGAGCTAAATGCCAAAGAATATTCTTTCGAATGATAATAAACAATTTTAAGTTTCTGTGTTTTTTCTTTAAAAAGTAGGAAACCTCTACCTTTAATATAGACTTAAGGTATTGTTTTTTTTTTAAATCATTTTAATGGGTTATATACAGTTAGGAGGTCGAAAAAAAGGCATTTTTCAAGAATTTTTTCTAAGCAAACTATTTAAGTTTATTGATTTCAAACTTGGCAGGTATATTATGACAACCTTAAACTATATTCACATATTTTTTATTGCCAAAAATAATTATCGGAAACGTTGATATTGCCAATTTTGCATAGATCCGCAAAAAGAAGGCCTTTTGCGGTGAGCACGATATCTCTGGACCGGATCATCTAAAATGCAAAAACCAAACAAATTTCATTAACATAATAAATAATCTAGTGATTGATCGAAGAAATTAGCAAACAAAAATTGTTTGACCAAATGGCGGCTACTCAAAGCAAAAGGTTCGATTTTCGATCAAAATTCGGGTCTTTAATTGTTAATAAAAATAAGAAATTTTCATCGGATGGGAAAATCCTTCGACTTGTTACTAAAAAATATAGTTAGGAAACTTGTGTAAAAATTTCAGACCGATCGGTTAAGCCGTTTCTGAGAAATCTTGCTCACCGACTTTGAAAACACCGTTTCGAGAAAAACGAGTTTAAAGTTTTGAAAGCACTTTACATGTAGTCGGCGCGCCTTCACTAATGTGTCTATAACTTCGAAAGTATTCGTCGGCTCGACTTGAAATTTTGTATGTGTATACTCAGATATATATATATTAAGAAAAAGGAAAAAAAAGATCGATTTTTTGAAAATCCAAACTGTATATAACCCCTTAATAAGTTACTTTTTTGATAATAGTCTAAATAATAAACATGGCATTATCAGATTTGATGTAAATTACAAAACCAAATGACAAATGGCAAAAGAAAGACATTGACGACAACCTCCGGGTCACTTATAACCGCATATATAGGCCAATATGTGAGTTATCCCAATGAAAATAAGACAGCGTGTTTTATCTATAACAGTGTATCTTTGTGCCCAAAACGGATAAATTTGAACGGAAACTTGGCTTAGCCCCTATATAACTAATATCAGGTTTTTCGAACATCCGACTGACTTTATTCTATATGATTGGTTTTACATCTTAAAGTGTTTCCGTGGCTTTGATTCTTGCAAGTTGCAAGTTGCAAGTTAATAAAATGTTCGGTTGCACCCGAACTTAGCTCGTCCTTTCTTGTTTATATATATTATTTATATATATTATTATGATATTATGCGTATCATACGTATATATGTATTTTCTGAGTAACTAAAAGATTTCTGTGAGTATTTATCGCAACTTTGCTTTTGCTATATTTAAATGTTTGCAAAAGCAAAGTTTGCATTACATTATAGCATATACCTGTAAGATATCTGGAATTTTAAAAGAATTTCTTAAATGCATTGTTTGACACTCTGCATTAAGTTCAACTAAAAATGTCTTATTAATGGATGAAATTCCTTATTAAATAGATGTCATTAAAACTTAGAAACTCCAAATGCGGATTACACCAGATTTTATTTAGAAACAATAAATTTTGACTTTTTCCAGCGCTAATTGAGAGTTTTGTGTATCAAAAAATATATAAACGCAATTGTGAAAAGCATATACTATGTATATATTTGGTTGCACGTTGAAAAATGGTGAAACTGTTGAGCAATATAAGCACGCCTTCTCGCTGTTGGCAAATAAATTACCAGCAAGTGTGAAATACCTAATTTTGCGCTCATTAAAACACGAACTCAACAAAATATATTTAAATAGTTGTGCACACATGAAACATACACACGTGCACAAATATGCACTTTTATGGATAAAATGTGGATAAAATGTGGTTGTACCGCAATCAGTTCATGGTCGTAGCGGAAACAAAACGAATACCAAACTTGGCTGTAAATGCCATAGCAAATGCAAGACACCCTTTGTCATGCCTCCGACGGTTTTAATAGCAAGACAAGCGCTTTTCCTAGTCTTGCTCTGAAAATGAGATTGTGAAAATCTCAATAGAAAGATAGCGAAATATTGACCGCAGATAGTTACTGAAAGTAGCATTTATATACATATATATTTTTTTAGCAATGAAAAATGGAAATTTGTTACTTTCTTATCGTTTTTTATTAAGCACTATTTAACATGCGAACGTAACATTAAGAAGACATTCAGTTAAAATAGAGTGTGTTTGGGGTATAAGAAAGAAAGTTTCCACCAAAAGCTCTAGAGTTAGT
Source organism: Bactrocera neohumeralis (assembly GCF_024586455.1). Lineage (NCBI taxonomy): Eukaryota > Metazoa > Arthropoda > Insecta > Diptera > Tephritidae > Bactrocera > Bactrocera neohumeralis. Next base: position 54,587,083 of record NC_065920.1, on the reverse strand, counting down.
GGAATCTGAACACCGAAGCTTCATTCGCCTGCAATCTTATTTTAGGAAGCCTGCAAGCCGTGGCAAAGCATAAAGCTGATTTCGATCAGCGCTGATTGATGCCCGAAGTTATTCCAGTAGGAAGGAGTAAAGAATGGAACCAAAGAAGAAGAACTAACATTAAGAAACAGTATTATTGTTCCATCGCTCCATTTTTGCTATGCTTAACTTTTCAGCTGTTGATTTATGTTTTTAACACATAATTTTATAAACTAGTAATTGCGTTCATTTCAGAAACTTCAAATTTTATTTTTAAAAGAGCCTAAAAGTATGTCTCCAGAAAGATGCTGACTCTTTTGTGGCTATACTCTATCTCGGTTAACAATGCAATAGTCTCCTGAAGCATGAAAAAGTAATATAAATAAGCACGTTTGTAATGGCACATAAATTGCCAACAAGTGTGAAATAATTTTGCGCTCATTAAAATACAAAAGCCACACAAACAAATGCATGCCGTTGCTCAAATATATCTGTATGCATACTCACGTACACGTTTGCACACTTATTTGTGCTTTTATAGTTATACTTTATTTGGCGACAAACTTGCTATACTGTAACCTCGAACCATGAAGCGCAACAACAGCCGCGCACACTCAAGACTACAGCTTCATTTTCGGTTTTGCTTCTCGCACAGCGGTTGTGTAATTTTCACACGCTGCCTTAGCTAGCGGGCGCAAAATTGCGCGCCAACACGCATATGCATTGCAACCAACAGAATGAAGTAACTTAGCAGGTGACATACAGATATGCAGCAATAATAAATCGGGAGACAAAAATTCCATGAAGAATGGCCTATGGCTGCTTCAAACCCCTAAGTTTAACGACGCTTAATCTAAAATGATCAACCAAGTACATTTTTGTACTCTTGCAACATGCTGCTACAAAGTATAATAGCTTAGTTCACCTGAAATTATTCGAAACAAATTCCAAGTTATATGTATATACATATAAGTGATCAGGATAACGAGACGAGTTTAAATTCAGATGTTTGTCTGTCCGTCCATTTGTTTGTCATTTTGTGTAAGCTGTAACTTGAGTATACAAGTTAAATTGAGATATTCTAATGAATCTTCGTACACGTGTTCTATGCCAAAGTTTTAGGTGGAGTCCGTAGATGCGCGTAATCGTACCACTGCTACACCCATAAAACGTCATTGAAAGAAAACCTATAAAATGCCTTAACTAAAAATAAAATTAATATATAAAACTGCAATAGGGGAAATCGGATAACAATCACGCCTACTTTCTATATAACTCAACTTCAAATTCCACTTGATTCTTTAACTTTTCAGTAGACAAATCTAGAAACAATTGATAAAATTGAATACAACTTTGCACTAATAATTCCTTTAAAGTATGCCAAAAGTGTATAAGTGCAACTAAAATTGTTCATGACTTCAAAAGTGACTCCAGTATTTACATACAGTTGACTTCTGATGGAAAATATCAGTCAAGGTATAGGATATATCATTAAAATTCCGAGAAAATCCTCTCGTCATAATAATATTTCTGTGTAATAAAAATGGGTCGAATCGGGTCAATACTGCCGTGAGCTCTTAAATACCTTGTATAAAGATTTTCAAACTTCCATGTGACTTTATACCGCATATATAGGAAAATGAGAGAACGTGTTTTACTCATAACAATGTATCCTTGCGTCATAAATGTATAAAAGTGTGCAAAACCTTGACCTTGTCCCTGTATAACTAATATAAGTATTTCCGAACATCCGGCTGACTTTGCTCCATTTGATTGGTGATTGTATGAGAGGAACTTTGTTGAAACCTTAGAAGCATTTTATTAAAGAGAAGAGAATATTGTTGTCTTCTGACATTCTGTAAATTTCATACTTCTTAAAATCGTTATTGATATAAACATTTTTAGTATCTGGGTTTGAACTATTTTAATTGCAATAAAATAAGATTCTAACAACAAAGTGAGTACATTAACATGTTCTACCCGGCGTGGGCCGGTGGTTCACGGGCACTGCGCTTATCTGGCGGCGTTGACCACCGGTGGTTCACAGCCAAATTCAGTTATCTGGAGGGAAAATAAAATACATTGGGGAATTATAATTTGTATATATTTAGTGAAATATAAATTAAAGCATTTTCAACATAAATAAAATTTATTTTTTTTAGTTCTTTCTAAAACAAAACATTAGAAAAGAGCCGTTATACGAACAACTTGACAATCTTGTCCATACAATATGTAGAAACATAGATAAAATGCGAAGAGTAGAACGCGTTAAGCGTATTTGGCATTCGTGAATATACATTAGGGGTCTTTTAACTATTCTTTTTTTTTCAGTCCCATTAAGAAATTTCCTTGGAAATGCCTTAAAAAAATTCCATGAAAATTTGAGCCCTTAATATTAATATTAAGGACTGGCCCAAGGCCTGTAAAAATTTTAGATTGAAATACAGGACAATCGTGATTTTTTATCTTTAAATTTCTATAGCTCAGCGGCATTTTATGGCATCGCTTTGACTTTAGAAACATATTCCTCAGAATTGAACACTCTACTAAAGTGCCCAGTGCTACAAAGTCGAAATTCACACCGGCGAGGTAGTACGGGACTCTAAATCTGATTTTTCCACGAAATTCGCATTTTTTTGCATATATCTCGTAAATGACAATAGCTATAGAATAAATTTACATGCCAAACTTGTAGGAAATTTCGCTATCCTTACCATTTTCCCCGATATTCGGCTTTTTAAGTAAGGCTTTATGGAATTTTCATAGCTTTTTTATTACATACCATTTATGAAAATTCTAATTATTTTATTTTTAATTCTAAAATAATTTGGGTAATGTGTTAGAAAACATAAATATCAAAATAATTTGAATATGAACAGAGCATGTAGAGTGCGTACATATGTACTATATGTTGATTAGAAAAGTGGCTTAGAAAAAAAATTTATTTACACTGGAAAAGTGTACAAAGTGATTCCTGTGCACATCAAATAATGCATAGATTATATATTTTAAACAAGAAATCGAGTCCAATCGACAGTCAGCCTAGTGGACTGCATATTATGAATCGGTTTTCAAGCGCGGAAAGACAAAAAAATCGGCTGGCAAGATTATGGGATCAATCTTTTGGGATCCACGTGGTTTATTATTTATCGAAGGATTACTGAGCCAGTTTTAATTCATTGAATTGCGTATTTGGTTGCAGTTCTATTCTACATTCCCAATATTAAGCAATTTTATTATTTTTCAGGAAGGATCAGTTTGACATTGTACACATCGTTCCCGTTTAAATATTGCACAGCTCTGTGCAATGCTTCAAAAATATTTCTGTATATCTCAAATTGTAATAGACCTTTATATCAACACTCTAGTTGTTTCTCTATATTTTTATGCTAGATATCGCATTTAGTTTGTCATGAATGCATTTGCGTTCTTCGCCCATAATCTAGCAAATTATTCGCAATGCCTTGACGACGAAAATGTCAATGCCATTTTTTATTGTGATATTAAATAAATCTGACGGGTTAGTCCTAAAAAAAACTGCCGGCTTCAGGAGCAAAATCAGTGTAACTCATATTATTGTATGGATGTGCAAATTTTAACTTATTTCTTTCTAAATTTGAATTACTAAAATTTTCAAATGATTCTTACATAAAGATTGAATAAATGCTTATGATTTAAAATATAATTTTTGTGTTTATGAATTGTATTGAATTTTAACATAAAGATATAAAAAGAACCCTATGTTTTTATACTGGTCTTAAGCTACCTCCCCACCAATTTTCAGCCAAATCAGTTCAGCCGTTCTTGAGTTGTAAATTGTGTCACTAACACGACTTTCATTTATATATATTCTTATATATACATATATATTTTACTTCTATTGTCAATTCAAGAGTTTCAGTTATGGTAAACGTCAAGTTAATGAAGTTTAACTGAATATAAATATATATATATATATATATACGCATATTTAAACATTCGAATTTCATACCTACCATTTTCCTTCAATAACTCGAAGTCTCTCGAACTCCAAGTTTTTTTGTGGATTATGATGATTCGATTTAGGAAAGTTCAACTGTGTATTTAATTGCTTGGATTCTTAATGGTTGACGGTTTTCTAAGATATTTGCCTGGCCTTGATTCTTATAAGTTGCAAGAGTATAAAATCTTCAGTTGCACCCGAACTCAGCCTATCCTTACTTGTTTTTTTGTATTTGTTTTTTTTTTTTTTACATTTATAATCAATTAAAATAATTTAAAGGAAATAAAACTAAAGGGTTAGTAAAACTTTTTTTGAAACGAAAAACAGAATTTTTCATGTCAGAAGACATGTTAGCACAGTGTTGTACAACAAGTGCTGATCATTTGTTTGAGGTGATACACAATAGTTTGAACGATTCGCTGAAGAGTAAAGCTTGGTGGAAACAGCTATTGTATGCGTGTCTGGTGTTGCATGCTCCTATGTACCTGACATTCATTTCTGACAAAAATCATGTAAATGCAGCGACGTTGATTACTGCTGCGACTCCCATAAATGGAGGCTTACTCTATGCCATATTCTTTGTTGGTAATCTCACTGTTAAAGTGAACATGACTTGCGTTTAATGTTGCATATACTAGAATAAATAACTGCGTAGGCCATATAACCCTGAAGAGCTTTAAATTCTTTGCAATGTGATTTCTTGGTAGATTTTGAACTTTTATTTTGAGACAGTGCGTTAAAACTAACAATTTAATTTATTATGTGTATTAAAAATAGCCTATTAAAAGGTTTAATATGGCTTAAGAATATTGGTTTTTGGGTGTTAAGTCAAACAATTTAACACTTTGAAAAGAGAAAAGCATTTACTGTATAAAAAATTGATGCACTGGAGTGTGAAAAACGTTAAAAAATTTAGTAAAGGTAGAAATTATTGCAAATATTTTATTGTAATAATTTTGAAGAACGAACTTTCCTACAGAGTTGCTTCTCAATAGACCAGAGACTCAGGGTAAGCTTTCCCATAAGCCTTCGAATATATTTACGTACACAAGAAAACGTTTTCAAATTTGTGCATTCATATATTATTGCAGGTCACAACAAACAGTGTAAATGCTAAATAAAGTTTTTACGTTTCATTTATTCACTTCATACACTTATTCATGCGCTTATTCTTAAATATACATACAAGTATATTGATGTGTAAGGCTGCCAACTGCGAAAGTGTATATGGCAGTTTGATTCATGTGGCATATTTATGATTGAAAAATTATATATATGTATAATTTTGAGCATATGTGTATAACAAAATATCTGCAGCTGTTTTGGTGGTTGGGGCTCATAAACTGGGGAAGGAGGCATTGCAATTGCTAGTAACTTGCACGCTTTCAAATTTTGTGCATACACATCACGCATGTCTATAGAAAAATATTTTTTCGTGCAATACTTATTACAATATTTCAGCACTTTCCAAAAGAGGAAAAATACTCATTCAATATATAGAATCAATATTTTGATCTTTTTTACCACGCAGGCCTTGTGTTGTTGCTGGACTTGTCAGTTTTTTGCTGCAATCAATTGCACCGAGTAGGGTTTATTCATTCGATGTTAGTCGAATTTTTTTGATGTTGTCCATCTATGCAATAAATTGTCCACTGCGGTATACTCAATCGAAGGTATGCTATTACTAAATTCACTTTTGGTTTCTTTTTGCACTGAATAAAAAGGCGTATTTGCAAAAACTACAAAAAAATTTACGTGTGTTGCCTCCAAGGCATGCAGAAAAAATTATGTACTTTAACTGAGAAATCACTCATATAAATCATAATGAGATTTCATTTGACTTACCAAATAAAACGGATATTTAGTCGTTTTTTCTAATTTATTTATATTTTTGTCTTATGAATACTTATTTTTTATTTTCATAATGGGGAGACATCTACTTTCCTGCTTTCTTCAACATTTTAAATAAAATCATATTTTCATTAGAATTGGCTTATTTATATTCCATGTCTTTTGTAAAGATTTCCAATGGTTATAAACATTTTTTTTTAAGATCATGGGATTATAGCCTAGCGTTGCCATTAATGATGTTGAAGACATGATATTTTTGGGCTACTGTTTTTCTAGAAGATCCTATCTCTATATTATTTACTGTAAATTAAGCAACATCATATTCGAATAGGAATAGGAAAGTCATCTGGTTGTTTTAGCATTTTTGACAGCGAAATTTTAATATTTAATCAGGGCAGCTTCAGTATGCAAATCGTTAGTAATCATTTCAAATAAAAGCCTTGATGAACTAACTAATAACCAGGTCACAGGTAATCATCTTCTGCTATTAGAGGTATCACGTAACTTTTGTAACTTTCATTACATATCTTGTTATTACATCTGATATAGCAACTACTTCACTAGTAATATTGATTTTGTCCAAAAATCGAAAATGCTCCTATATGAGCAATATATTTGTTTACATATTTATTTAGTTACTTCAGTTTACAAACATTAAGTCTTACAGACTATTAGAAAATTATGACATAAATTAGAATTCAAAAAAATTAAAAATACAATTAAACGAATAGATAAGTTAGCTAAAAAACATAATTATAAAGAAACCCCTAAAGAGAGAAAAATCAAATAGAACTATCTCAGAAATCGAGTTAAACTATACTGCGAATTTATTTTTCTCATTTTTACAATAAAATGGGGAAATAGATCTAAGACAACGCTGAAAAATATCGAAATTAATTTTTCTTAACAAATAAGGGCAGTCAATACCTCCATTAATAACATCAAAAATAAATGAAAAGCAGAGAATGAATCGCTGATTTTCAAGTGACTGTAATGGTATAAACGACAATTTATAAGACGATATGGGGTCGACAAACTTTAATAAGCAGAAGGCAAATTTATGAAAAATCTTTTGAACGGGTTCAATTCAGTCTCGAGATGAACACAGTTAATTGCAAAAAAGAATTTATTTTCAACAGAGCCCTCAAAAGTTTTAAAAATGGCACAGAGTTTAGCAATATGCTCGTAATCTGAGTCTACAACCTTTCTGCCACCCCTAAGGATAGATATAATGAATATCAATTTCCAGTCTGAAATGAAGATACCAGATGACAAACATTTATAGAAATTAAGCATGGGAGGATATACAAAGCCAGAACAATTTTTTATAAGTACAAGCGGTAGCCCATCAATATCAATTTTGAAGGAAGGAAGGGAAAATAGAAAGTTATTAGCAGAAAAAGTTAAAGTAGTTCCAGGTTCATCACGTACATAATTTGATTTGAAGAATTTAGAAAATAAGTTGGAAAAAAGAAAAGCCTATTACCATTGTTTCTCGTAAAAATTGACATATGTGTCCGTTTTATTTACTCTGTAAATAAGCTATTACTACCTCTGAAGCCTTTGGAATTACGTGTTGTTGAAAGCGCAATGCTTGTCCACAATCCAAGTACAGCGTAAAATTGTTTTGGCTAGTAAAGAGTTGGCGACTCATTATCACAATAACACATTATTTACCAGTAATACATATGAGCTTAAATGTTAATTTTTTTAAATATTTAGACAGTTATTTGTATTTAACGCAGAACTCCTTCATACATTCAATATATAGGTAAATATTTTCACTTACAACTCGCAGCACCACTTCTCCAATGCCGCCAAACACGAAATTGTCACCTGTCTGGGTAGTATTTCACAATTATTTTCTCGCCATGAAAAGGTAAAAAATTTTTACAGCAAATCACATTACTAGAATTCGCAATTTCGTAATAAATTAATTTTCCAGCACACTTACGGTGGAAAATGCCATGGGTGGAATTTTAATGGTAATTATACCTGTTAATAATGCAGCTGGTGTAAATTTTTTTGAGTTTTTATAAAAATGTTTAAGTTTTTAGCATAATATGTGTATTATATGAGAAATTGGATTGAGTTTTTAAATCTTTAGAAAACTACAGTCAAAGGAAATGAAAAATTAATTAGGAAATTACTAAAAAATACTGTAAGTATAAATTAAAAATTTGATAAATTGATTCCAATATAATTTACCAATAAAAATCTATGTGTACACAAACATTCATAAATTAAAGCCTTTCTGTTTTGTGAAAATATTTCTGTTATTCGTGTATTGAGCGAAAATGTTACTAATACGCACCAGCCCACTGAAAAGAACTCTTGTTAATCGTACGCGGAATATTTCAGTGGAATTATGTTACACTTAAAAATTTTTGTATATTGTACTGGTTATACTCACTTAAATTTTCAACCCAAACAAGCCGAACTTTTAAAACACTTCAAACTTTAAGGAAAAACGTATTTGAATGAAAGCACACCAACCAGCAAGATATATTAAGCAAATTTTCAAAAATTGCCTAATTTATTACTGTAATATTAATCCCTACACTTATTTATTTAGCGACATATTTTAATATTTGAGTCCTAAACTGCTGTAAAATATTCGGTTAATAAAAGCAAACAACGGTTGCTGACAATTTGCACACATTTATTAACATAGGTGAGATATCTATGTATGCCTTTCAGAAAATGAAAATATGCACGGAATATGGGGGTGTATCATAAATGCAGTTATTTGTGTACAAACATATTTACGTTACAAAATGAGAGACACAGTTCTAGTTAAATATTCTGCAAGGAACCCCTATTATTGGCTTCATAAATTATTAAAAAGGTTTAAGCAACATTTTGGGTAAGATATCTCAAATGTCCGTTTGTCAACAGTAATTAAAACATAATAAATTGCTTGTGAAGTGACACTTCTCACCTCTATTGTCGCATTCGTTTGTTTTGCTCTTCGCTAAAATTTTTTACAACCATACATCAATTTACATTATTATTACTCTATTATCATTAATACTAGGTATTGTATCTATTCATATGCCTTTTTCTGCTATTTATACGATTTTTGACGTACACCACAATGGGAAATCACACGTGAGAAATTACTTCAACCCTGAAGGAAACAATTTTTGTATTCAAATTTCTACATTTCATTTAATAAAATTTATTAAAATGTCTTATGCAGTGTAACTCTAAATTAAAATTTTTTTTGTGTAATTTACCTATTGCTCATAAAAATTCTTATAACGAAGGATTTGCAACAAAATTTATCGAAATGAAAATTCAATCAGTAAAAGGTTAAGTAGAGTTGGTATGACACTTTCATATTATCAAAAACGTGAGGTCAACAATTACTACTAAACTTAGCGCGCGCCTTTCATAGAGTAATTTCTAGATCTTTATTTTCAGATTATTTGGAATAACCGTGTTCTTTTATAAAAATGAAATCGTCATCATAATTGCTTTTCGCCAAACTCGTATCCTCTATGAACAATTTGGGATATTATTGTTTACGTATTGAATTTTTGTGCATTCAGAGACCCACACTTTAGTATACATAACTATCAGGGTAATTGGTAAACCACAAAATAGCAAACAAATAAGAACAATTGAGAGCAAGTAAGAGAACATCATTTGACGCTTATGTTAATCATTTCAGCTAAAGTAGAAATTATTACAATTAATAGAAGGCAGCCTACTCGTACAGGCTAGCCAACTGAACCTAAGCAACGGGAAATTACAGGCAACAGGCGTCAGAATGGTGTATGCTTAACATAATAAAAGCATCCGTCAGGCAAACTGTGCACACTTCCCTTGACGTTTTTCGAATTTTAACTTGTGCAGGAAAATGGCTGTCACAGTGGTAAATGGAAAGTTTGGATATACATACATACAATGTGCGTTCCAAAGTAAACAGACTTAAAAAAAAAAAACAGAACAAATGGTTTCGGCAAAATTAATTTATTTTATTCAAAATAGTCTCCTTCTGCTTCAATACAGCTTTTTGCACGGTCCAAAAGTATGTCGAACGAGTGTTTTAGCTCGTTGGCCGGTATGGCCGCCAGTATGCCGGTGCAAGCCTTTTGAATGGCCTCTACGTCTGCATAACGCTTTCCTTTCAAGGGCAAATGCATTTCTCCCAAAAGGAAGAAGTGGCACGGTGCCATATCAGGTGAATACAGGGAGTTATTAATGGTTAAAATGTGATTTTTAGTCAAATTATCGGGCCTTCGATGCCCTTCGAATGTTGGATTCTGAGCAATTTTTCGTCGTCGGTCAATTTGTGCGGAACAAACCGTGCACACACTTTTCGTAAGCCCAAATGTTCAGCCCAAATGCGATAAATCGATGTTTAGTTCCATTTCCATGAATTTCGATGATGATTTCGGATGATTTTTGATGAATTCACGCACAGTTTCGATGGAGCTTCCGGTGATCACGGATTTTGATCATCATTCATGTCCTCACGACCACTTTGAAAACGTCGAAACCACTCGTGCACTCTGCTACGGGATAGGCAGTCATCGCCATAAACTTGTTTCATCAATTGAAACGTTTCGGTAAAAGTTTTACAAATTTTAAAACAAAATTTAATGTTCTCATTTTCGCACCGATAACACAAACATACTGACACTCAAAACGCAATAACTTCACTTCCAATCAATGAAATGTCATGAAATTCTCACTGGACAATCACTTTAGCAGAAACGCACGTCGAAACCAGACTAGATTCAAAAAGTTGTGGCAACCTAATTTAAATATACGAGCCTTCTGATTTTTTGATGTAAGAAAATCGAACGAACTATAAGCATTCTGATGAAATTCATCAATTGTTAAGCGTTTTTCTTGGAAATTAATTGAATTTCGGAAAAACAACTCGAGCACAAGATTTTACAAATTTTAAAACAAAAATTTAATGTTGACTCAAAGTGGTCGGACGCAACCAGTCGAAACAGGCAGAATTTTGGCACCGATAACACAAACATACTGACACTTAAAACGCAATAACTTCACTTCCAATCAATGAAATGTCATGAAATTCTCACTGGACAATCAGTAGAGATAGCAGACTCTAACGCATCAGTCGACATATAATCCACAGGAGTTCATATCCAAGTTTCGTGAGTACATACAGCAGCTAAAACCAAGTGGATCATGTGAGAAAACCACCAGAGGGCGTTCGAAGTTGTGGAACTGCAGATTTAAAAGTCTTGTTTATTTTGATTAAAATGAAGAATTGCTGTTAGAATAAATGTGATTTAATCACTGGGAAGGGAGTAGCTGTGGCAACCTAATTTAAATATACGAGCCTTTTGGCAACATTTCTTGATGTAAGAAAATAATTTATTTTTCAATAAAGAAACAGAAAAGAAGGGGTTTCGTTAAGCATTTTTCTTGGAAATTAAGATAATAAATAGGAAAACTCAAGCACCACAAAGTCTTGTTTATTTTGGTACGAAGAAGAATTGCTGTTAGAATTGTGATAATTTATTTTCAAATAAGGGGTATTCAGACCGAACTTGTTAATCTGGTAATCCGTTAGTTGATACTTCTGTGAACATACTTTTTGCTTTACCTCAGTGCTGGGTGTAAATTTTGTCCCGAAGCTAATCGCAGGCTGATTAAATTTTATTAAAAACTTACTTTTGAAAAATTTGTCAAAAACAATTTTGTAGTAGGCGGCAAATATATTTTTTCGCACTGAATCAAGTTAATTTTTGAGGCAACAACGCAAACCAAACAGCCATGATGCTACCAAATAACGAAAAAGCTATCATGCTTACTTACTCGGTAAAACGGTAATCTGTTAATTAAAAAAAAGACGAAACGCTCTTAAAAAGCTACCGAGAAACGACTAGCGAGTTAAAAAATCTGGTTTGCATACTATATACGTACATATGACTATTATTTTATGCGTATTAAAAAAATGGTTTAATTTATCATGAAGTAACCCGCAGCTCTATTTGATGACTTTTTATATCCTTTTAAGCAACTTTTTTCAAAAATTTGTATTAGAACAAAAATTATTCAAGAAGTTGAACCAAATTACACTTTCGCATATAGTACTTTAGTACAATCGTATAATGAACACAACTGATTATTTAGATGTGACATTTGGCTCAGAGTATACAAGACAGTAGTTTTTATGTAGCGAGTACGACTTGTTTTATTCAGAGATTTTCGGTGTGTGTGTTGCCGTTACAGGAAATTGGACATGATATGTGTGCTTTGTGTGTGTTCGGCCAAACAATTATTATCACAAAACTATATCAAAGCTCTTTTATACTTCTGTTGGTTAAACAACAACTGGCTTAGAGTTTTGAATAGTTTTAAATATTGGTGGCAGCTATACAGCTGCCCGTGAACGTCGGAAGACAAACCTTCAACAACTGTAAGCTTACTGCCGTAAAATCGTGCTGCTGTCTATTTCAATATTTGACAGACTAGAGCACTCGAGATCCGAGACCACTTATAATTGTTTAATAAAGTACCAGGAAAGTCAAAAACAACATGAGGGAAATAACAAACTTACATATACAAGCTTTTGAAACCATATGAGCTAACCTTTTGTAAGTTAAATAAACTGGGCAATGCAAAAAATGAAAGTAATTATGGTCTCATAATGTGCAAATTGCATGCCACAATTTCACTCAGGCGACGGTCTAACCTAATAGATACAAACCTGCTTTACAAAACTGAGTGTGAAAATCGAATGATATAATGCCGTGAATAAGTACCCATATGTGCGTGTCAGTTAAGAAGATTTATTTGAATGATGTGCTGAAATATATTGAAATACGTACAAGGACACGAACTTATGATAGCAGATAAACAAAAATACAAGGTACGACACAAAATAATTACTACTTAATTTTAATAAATTTTTTATTCCGTAATATACATATTTGAAGAGAAGTATATCCTTCGATAACACGCGATTTATGTACTAATATAAAAAAATAGTATTGTGTACGTAAACGCATATTCTACAGGGCGTCTGAGTAATGGGTTAGTTCAATAGTAGTCTCATGTCTAATGAAGAAACAAATGTTCGGCATTAATTAATCGGATTACGGCAGATTACTTATAATGCAATAAGTGCAAACACTAATAACAAGAAACATAAATGTAAGTTGGATAACTCCAACTCGCAGAGGCGTAATTTCGCATTACGCATAGTGGCATAGTATAATAATTTCTTAACTGGCGTGCATTTTGGTGAGAGCACTTAATTTTATGATGATTTATATAATACAAATGTTGTAGCTTCAGAGAACAGTTATCATACTAAATACAGAGTTCCTATTTTTTAGCACACATTTACCATAATAACAATAAATTAAATACTGAATATTATATATGAACAAAACAAATCTATAAGTAAATTTGTTTAAAATTTTGCCAAAAAAGATAGTTATGTTTATATAGTAACAATGAAACGTCTATACATATGTATATGAACTTAATCACTTTCCTCGGGGTCACATATTATCAAGTAGTAATTGTTCTGAAATGGCAATAAATTTAGTTTCTTGAATGAATTGACTCCGGATTTCATATTTCTTTTAAGTTTGTTAGCTTTCCTGAATATATATTAATTGATACTTATCTTCTGAATAATAGAGTGTTAACTAAGTGTTAATCCTTACGCATCTATATTAAGACGCAATGACTTTATTGTTTATGTTTTGAAAAGGCGCCGAAACAACAATTGAAAATTTCTTTTACTGTTTAGAAGCTATAGTTTCTCCGGTAAAGTTGGAGGATGGAGTCATGTGTAAAATTTTATGCAAACAAGGAAAGTTCTCTGAGCGCCATTCACTTGGGAATGGCAAAGACCAAATTCTACAAGTCATTCGATGGAACGATGAGCTGTGTGAGATATACGACGAAATTAGCATAGTTCAGCGAATTAAAAGACAACGGCTGCGTGACTAGGTCATGTCGTCCGAATGGACGAAAACACTTCACCTCTGAAAGAGCTCCACTCCGTTGGAAGGTGGAGAAGAATCTGGCTCCACTTGAAATCTCCCATTGACGCCAAACAGCGAAAAGGAAGGACGACTGGCGTGCTGTTGTATACTCGTCTATAACCGCGTAAGCGGTTCATACGCCAAAAAAGAAGAAGAGAAGAATTTAAATAATCTTAGAAGTCGGTATGAAATAAACTTAAATTTATTTTCGCCATCAAAGAACTTGTCGATATGATTCTCATAGCAAAAGCAAAATTGCTAAATGAAATTATTTTATATTGGCATATACGATATCTAACAAACCCTCCAAAAACAAACTGGTCTTATAAGGATTTTATGTTACTTTATTATGGGTTGGCTATTGGCATGTTATTCAATAAAATTTGACATTGAAAATATATTTCGGAAATGATATTTTAAATTTAATAAAACTACATATATATTATGTATCAGATTATCGATATTCAGTCGGCATAGACCTGATAAAAATGTAACGGTTTGATATAACACATTCTTCGTGGTCAATCGACTGTCCCATAAATTGAAATTTTCTCAATAAATCCATTGATTGGTACGATGTGTAGGAAATAGCTCCGTCTTGTTGAAAACAAATGTAAATGAAATCACGAGTTTCGATTTCAGGCATCAAACAGTCGGTTAACATAGCGCGATAACGGTTTTCATTGACGATTACGTTCTCACTGACATCACTGCTTCCACCAGTCCACAAACTACACCAACCCATTGTTTTTCTGAATGAAATGGCAGCTCTTGAATCTTGTCATACCCATTGAGCCAGAAATGGGCCTCTTCGCTGAACAAAATTTGGCTTGAAAACGTCGGATCTTCTTGGAACTTCCTCAATTTTAGTTCAGAATTAAGGAGCAGTCGTTATGGTGGTTCGTATGACTAAGAATTTTCATATTGTTTAAGGATAGTAAAAAAAATCATTACATATTAGTGACCCATATAAACAGAAAAGGGAAGAAGGCATGCTACAGCTAGAGAGTTTGCATGCCCACCAATCTAATAATTATCACCACCATTAACTGCAGCATTCTACTAATTACGAGTACTACAATCATATAAACTGTCTGCGTCAAATCTGTCACGGCCATGCCGCAGAATGCGGAACGCCTTCTACAACTACCATCATCAAATAGCAACTACATGTAAACAACATATCAACCGTCAACAGCCAACAGCCAACAGATGTTGATGGGCTGTCGTGCGATGAATGGATAAGCTAAAAAGTCTATTTCCCCTATTTACATCTCTTGCAGCGCCTGCAAGCATGTTTCGGTCGAAAACGTAAATGGCCTATGGATTCATACCTTTAAGCCACCGAGTGTTGGGATGCCAGTAGCAACGTATCTCATATGGTTAATATGGTCGTATGCCTGTGTGCAGCGTGGGCAACATTTGCTGAGTATGCTATAAGTTACTAATCAATAGTTGTCTGTTAATCATCTTGTTTAAATCGGGAAACTTCTTATCCCCAGGAAAAATCTGATCAACTCTAACAAAAAGTTAGGCAACGTTTTGCAATCAGACTTTACTATCATATAACGGAAACCACTAAAAACTGATAGATTTCATTCTATGTAAATATGAAATTTTATATTATTACACTGCTATAAAATAATTTATGTCTTTGTCATTTTTCTAAAAATGCCAAGACACTATCACTTTGTACAAATTTTAAACTATTTTTATTCTAAAAATTTTTAAAATAAGTTTCATATTTCCTACAAGGTTTTGTTCACTCCTAATAAACCCGTATTCCAATATATCAGCATAACTTTGTTAAACTGATTTATTGCCATATCAATAAGGAATTTTCAGATTTATTTATTGCTTCTGGAAATTAAAAGTGTTCGAACGAGAAGGTATTACATTTACTCAATAATGGGAACAAACCCTACAAATCACTAACTGAACTAGCGTTCAAGATACGAAAATTAAGATAACTGGATGCTTTCAAGAAGTTAGTCAAATGCCCGATATATCTATTGATAAGGTTTTAATAGTAATTAACCATCTGAAGATCAATAAAGCGACAGGGCTCATAGATTGGTGGCCGAGCCATTCAAATACGGCGGCGAAGAACTGACAAAGTACATACATGTATCAGCTTCTTTGTACGATGTGGTCAGATGAAAGCATACGCAACAATTGGAAATCTTAGTGTGATTTGCCCTTCCCCCTGCGGGTAGGGGGACCCCCTTTGGGTTCGGGGGGGAAACCGAATATGTCCGTGGTAAGGCATACCTGTCGTAAGAGGCGACTAAAATCCCGCATGCACTGTGTCTGCCATTCTGGGCGTGCCTCGAAATGTCAGCATAGTCCATATCAGATATAGTGCTATAGTATTCGTCGTAAAAAATGGTTATTATACACTGTATGTTTTAATTCCTGGTATTTGACCGTGTTTTCGTTTACGATTTCGTTTACGAATGGATTTACGAGACACATGTCAGTCATACAGCCGGGTTCTTAGGAGTTCTTAGGAATTCCTAGGGCTCGACTGGCAGTAGCGAAAGCTACAGGTCACACCAAAGACTAAAACTTGGTACCACGGGGAGCAGTTAGCCCTTGGGGGAAACTCCAATCTGCTCATTGGGTTTTAGGCCCTTTATGGAGATTTGTGGTGGCTGTGGTTTAAACCTAAATGCAGGAAGGGCATTTGTCCGATGTGGAGTCGCACTGCGGCCGGGTGCCGGAATCAGAGTACGGCAGAGGTTATAGATGGGCCTCGTACCCGACCAAGGTGGCTTTTGATCTATGTGCTTCTAGCAATAGAAAGCACCGTGGATTTGAGCCTCCTAAGGCAGATACCCACGTAAAACCACATTGGATTCTGTGATTTGTCCACTCCACAAGAAGTGGGACCCCATAATCTGCACTAATTATCGTCGATACGCCTCCCTAAAATCACACATAAGGTTCTATTAAGTGTATTGTGTGAAAAATTAAAGCCCACCGTCAGCAAACTGATTGGACTCTATCAGTTTGGCCTTAGACCTTTAAAATCAATAATTGATAAGATTTTCATCATGTGCCAAATCTAGTAAAATAATATCTCCTGCCAAAAGGCGCTACTTCGTACTGACTAGGCAATTGAGAAGTAAAGTTCTCTCTCGACGAACAAAGACCAAACTCTACAAGTCACGCATCATCTCCATCCTGCTAAATGGTGCAGAGGCCTCGACGATGACAACATCTGATCAGTTTTCGAGAGATGGGTTCTGCGGAAGATTTAAGGACTATGCGAATTGGCAACGGCGAATATACTTTCACATATAAATAATATTTTATGTGTTTTGAACACATTGGTTACATTTTTATTGACGCCATAGCGAAAGGTTAATTTCACTGAGGAAGTGGAAATGAAAAACTAAACTGATGGAATGAATGAATTCTCCAAATGTCCTTAATATTTAAATAATACACCGTTATGCTATCCAAAAGGCACTGTCCTTGAAATTCTTTTAAATTTAGCAGTTGCTTCCCAATTTTCAATTATTCATATCCTTTTTCAAAACACGAACAACCATTTTCAATACACATTAAATTGCACTCAATAAAATTCTAATATTTCCCGTTATAAAAGTACAAAATTGTCACGTATCTAATTTCTAATTTAATTGGGAATATTTATTATCGTTCGAAAGAATCTTTTTTGGCATTTATTTGTTGGACATTATTTATTTAAAATGTTGGCGGCTAAGTCTCAGATGGTGAACAAATCTTGGCTCGAAAACGTTGGATCTTCTTGGAATTTCTCAAGGGTACGCGGTGCTGCGAACAACGCCATGCCCACCTTTAAATTATATCCATTAATAAATCATAGCAATTCTCCAGTACTTTCGTCGCGTGATTAGTATTTAGATAGTGAACCTACTGCCTGTCATTGTTGTTTTAACAAACATTCAGTTTGACTTCAACGGATGATTTATTCGTTTACTTGTGGTTAATGTTTCACCATATGTCAAGTTGATAATGTATCTGCATGAGCATGTAAAGCATGTTCTTCGCAGATTGTTGAGTTTCGCGCAAAACACTTTTGCCATTAATTTCAAAAAGTGGGAGGCGTTGATAGACTAAATGATTTATAGTTAAGTAGATTAGTGAACAATAACAATGGCAGGTATGAGCCAGATATAAATGAAACAGTAGAAGAAAACTCATCTTAGAAAAATTTCTTAGCTGTGCTTAAGCTAAGTTAGAATCATACAAGCCGAATAAAAATTGAACTCTGTACCAACGAATCAGTGGACTGTATAGGGGTTAATGCCAGTTTTTAGGAATCGTATTTGTTAGTTAAAAGTTTCAGCCAAATATTTAATTATTTAAATTTTCTACACTCGTGGCCACGCAAACTTTACCACTATACTTCCTTAAATTTTTTTTCAGACTTTTTCGTTCTTTCGGGATTTTCTTCACTTTTGTTTATTTTATGTTTTTAGTAAGCATAAGTAAACTAAATTATATTATCTAATTATAATTATAGTTGTTAATTTATTACGTTTAATGAGTAAAACAAAAATTGGCTTTTCTGTGCTTATACAAAATCGGCCGACTTTTATGTTTTTAAAGTGATTCACCTACTAAACTTCATGTTTTAATAAAAAAAAAAACGAAAGTAAAAAATATCATTTTTTCATCGCATGTCAGTCTACTACATTTCGAGCTCATTTTGTAAAGCTCAGTTTCTATAGCCGAATGTGTTTTGTTTTTAATTTTTTAAATTTTGGATTAATAATCATTCACTTATTTTTAAATAAAAAAATTTCTATACCGCAAAAGGTACCGCTTTAAATTTAAATTTTGTTAATATTGAGTTCAGAACCTTCTTTTTTAAAGTCAATCAGACATTAATAGCATAATAAAATTTATTTAATAGTTTTATTTCAATTTATGAAATTAATATGTTAGTTTTCTTTCACATGAAATGTGTTTATACTAAAATATTAAATTCTTTTTTTTATTCAAAATTCAGTACTGCTGGCCTACTAATCTAATAAAGTTCGTACGATCGTAAGAGAAATTATTGATTTGGTTAGTTGCAGTAAAGAAAAACGCAAACAATTCTATAATATACAACAAGGTGCACATTTAATACCTTAAACAAACATTATACCACTCTTATGTATTTTATTTATTAAATTTGTTAAGATTCCGATCCTTTAGTAAACGCTTTGGAACTTAAAGTATTTCCCTGACTTTGTTTCTTGTACGTTGTAAGAGTATAAAATGTTCGGTTGCACCCGCACTTAACCCTTTCTTACTTGTTATATATGTTGCGTTTAATGAAATGAAAAGTTTTACATAAATTTTCATTAAGTCATTTTTTCACCTCTCCAATTTCTTAACACACCTGAACACATGCGCATAAACACAAATAGACTCCTTGTAGCGGGCAGGGATAAGAAAAGAAATCTTCAAACCTGTTTCCAATGTGGGAAATCTGCTTAAGCTACCGTTGAGTGCCGAAAAGTGTTTGACAAGGTTCAGTACATAAAACAAAAGACTAAAATAAAAAATGTTAAATGGGTAAAACAAAAGCGCAAGTTTAAACGAGGATCAAAGTTTTGAAATGCTCTCTGTACAGACTGAAAAGTCCATTGACATAAACATATATATGTAGATGTGTAGGGTAAATAAGCTTTTAAACTTAAATTGGTTGGCCAAAAAGGTTTTGTCATTGTCGTTCTTTTCTCCCTCTACTTTCGTTAGTTTTGATGTTTGATTGTTCATTTGGTGTGGCAGGTGTTTACTTAAATGATTACATCTAGGTGGCTGGAAAGTTTTTCATGAAAGGCGCAAAACTTTATGACATTATGATTTCACCTTTAATCACAAATTTGAAGTAGCAACAGTATTTAAAATACTATTAGTGGATTGCTAAGGAATTTTCGCGGGGAAGCCTCTAAGATAGTGGCATATGCGGACGATATTGCCATCTTAATAACGGGTAGGTATCTATAGTAACGTTCAATAGCACAAAATTCCTCTATAGACATTCCCTTCGATAAAAAAGACTCAACCTTCTCCCAAGCATCGCACCAAGAACCTACCGAAGGCAAATGGAAAGAGTTCGGTCAGAAGTGTCTTGGGAAGGCAGAAGCAAGCAACTTCACTTCTACAAAAGCATCGAGAGCAATGAAATAATGGACGAGAATGCCAAGTATGGTGTACGGCTAACACTACAGGAAATTTATGAGAATATTAACTGGTCACCATCTGATGGCGACACACGACCGCAGGGTTTACAGATAGAGAAGACTGCAGGAAATGCTTAGAAAACAGCAATAGGGAAACAATGGAGCATATCTTCTGCCCTTGTGCCGCATTGGCAAGACTACGCTGTAAGCATTTGGGGTCGCCACGATATGATACACAATTAACCTAACCTAAACTAATATACAATTAATCAGACGCAAAAATATAGCTTAAGTTTAAAGAACGTCAGAATTCGCATGAGCTTTGTTAGGTATCCAATTATCTGAAAAATCTGTGAAACCTCTGGCTTGTACCATGCCAAATGAATGGTTGCAAGGTCGAGCGTTATGTCCTTGCCCAATTTGCCTTCAATTCAAGAATATGCCAGCCAAGCTCGATACAAAAAAATATATATACGCAAATTGAAATTTCATAGCAGCGTAAAAGTTAACGAGCTAAAGTTCGAAAGCGACGTGAAAAATCCCCGATTTTTCTTGCCATGCCAACGCCATTAATGACACATCAAAGTTCATGTTTTATATACATGTATATTCTTCGCCATTCTGTTGATAATTGCTCCCGAAGCGAAGTAAAAAGTCAATTTGATCCTCCTATATTTAATAATGCTTTTCCGTTTATGTACCGAAAGCACATTTCGGCTTAAAGAGGAATTTTTCATGGTGGTTAGATCAGACAATACTACTGTTAGAACGCTTCCTAAACCAAATAGAAGTTTTGTGAAGAATATCGTAAGAATACTAACTCGACGGGCTCTTGTTTTTAGGATTGATTAGTCGAAACTGTAACATCATATTACAAGTATTGTCAATGGCGCAGGTGCACGAACTTAATATGTGGCTACCACGAGGTTATTATCAACAAACAATTGGATGTGACTTAAAATTAACATATTCCTACAAATTATTGGGTGATGGATAATCCTTCTTCAGTAAACAGTTGTATGTCCACCTTACTCTTATCTAATATTTATACATTTTTCGATTATTAACAAGCTATTTATTTCTTATTTAAATAACACCAAAGTCATCTCTACATTTTCATAGTTTTTATATATTTCTGACCTCTTATAATACAGTTTCAAAGTTTAGCGCTTTTCTAAAATAATTTCTTCAAAAGTTATAAGCGGGTATATTTACACATATCAAATGTTCTAAGTATATTCACATTGTACACCATGTCGTATGATCAACTCAGAATGTACAAGGTGCATTTCAAAGTAAACAGGACTTTTTGCATCTAGCACCCCCTGGTAGCGCCATCTATATGTCGACTGGTGCGTTAGAATGTGCTATCTTTATCGATTGTCCAGTGAGAATTTCATGACATCAGGGATTGGAAGTGAAGCTATTGCATTTTAAGTGTCAGTATATTTGTGTTGTCGTTGCGAAAATGAGCTTCGAACAAAGAGCTAACATTAAATTTTGTTTTAAAATTAGTAAAACTTTTACCGAAACGTTTCAATTGATGAAACAAGTTTATGGCGTTGATTGCCTATCCCGTAGCAGAGTGCACGAGTGGTTTCAACGTTTTCAAAGTGTTCGTGAGGACATAAATGACGATCAACATATGGGCCAATCAAAATCCGTGATCACCGGAAATTCCATCGAAACTGTGCGTGAATTCATCAAAAATCAGCCGAAATCATCATTGAAATTCATGCAAATGGAAATGGAATTGAACATTTCTTAGGAAAGGTGTGTGCACGGATTGTTCCACACAAATTGACTGACGACCAAAAATTTCTCAGAATCCAACATTCGAAGGACGATTATTTGACTAAAAACCACTCCCGTATTCACCTGATATGGCGCATTTGCCCATGAAAGAAAAGCCTTATGTAGACGTAGAGGCCATTCAAAAGGCTTGCACCGGCATACTGGCGGCCATACCGGCCAACGAGCTAAAATACTCGTTCGACATGCTTTTGGACCGTGCAAGAAGCTGTATTGAAGCAGAGGGAGACAATTTTCAATAAAATAAATTATTTTTGCCGAAAAACCCATTTGTTCCGTTATTTTCCTTTTAAAGTCCTGTTTACTTTAGAACGCACCTTGTAGGAATGCTTGAGTCACTTGATGCACCCTATATTAGAATATAACTTTTGTAGATTAACTTCCTTAATTCCGAAATTTCTCCATGGAAAAGGGAAAGTGATTTAGGCATGGTGTAAACTGATAATAAGAAAATTAATGGTTAAAGTCCAAGCTTCAAGAGGCGTTTCAAGAAAACAAGTACATACTACACAACCGAAGTGCTCATACGTGGCGTATGAGTAACTTTTGAATCTATACAGAATATACTGTCTCAACAAACTTCTGTAATTTAAAGCTCAAATCCATTTCTAGGAATTGGAACGAACTCAAAACTTGACAATCGAGTATTGTCATTTGGTTGAGTATCAATGTTACTTAATTATTGTAAGTAGAAGTGATAGGCAAAGAAACACTGATTTGCACACACATCAGAGCCGTT